>NC_135221.1:302500-602500 GCF_052324685.1 Brachyhypopomus gauderio | reverse complement strand
AACAGGAGCAGTTCGTCCACCTCTGTTGTAGTCACTTTAATACATGGATATCTGGACACTTGTGGAGTTCTTTAAGCTTTCCATCTGTCTCCACCTGTCCTCTCCATCACTGACCTGATTTACTGCTCTTATTATGCTAACCAAATGTGTGCTAGAACATTTAGATCATAATAGCTAAAATTGAGATTTTTGCACTTATTTAAACAATGGAAAATTGCAGCACTATCTACTTAATTAGGGAGAGACAGTGTGTGTGTAGGGAGGTGTGTGTGATAGTACATTCATTAGAGAGAGAAAGTGTGTGTGGTGAGGGTGTGTGTGATAGTACATTCATTAGAGAGAGAAAGTGTGTGTGGTGGGGGTGTGTGTGAAGAGAAGCAGCTTAATGACTAATGGACACCCTCCCCACTTCTGATTCAAGTGAGATCTCTATTAATATGATGAACTGGTTTAACATAAGTTCACTAAACACTCAACAACCCACAGCTCACACCAGCACTGGTGACTGTTCAGTCACTCAGAGGGACGCTACAAAACAAAACTGGGGGAAGTCAGGGTGTGTCAACCTGAAACACCAACCAGGTGATGAACACACTCTATTCCTCTAGTCTCCAAAAGAAAACACCAGCAGTGTCAAAATCTGTTTATCTGTTTGAGCTCCATGAAGGCTGAACAGTCTGGACAGAGTCAGAACACAGTCTGAACACAGTCTGGACAAAGTCTGAATACAGTCAGAACACAGTCTGAACACAGTCTGGACAGAGTCTGAATACAGTCAGAACACAGAACACAGTCTGAACACAGTCTGGACAGGTCTGAATACAGTCAGAACACAGTCTGAACACAGTCTGGACAGAGTCAGAACACAGTCTGAACAGTCTGGACATAGTCAGAACACAGTCTGAACACAGTCTGGACAGAGTCAGAACACAGTCTGAACACAGTCTAAACAGGGTCCAATAAAACAGAACATGATTACAGCGCTTGCCTCAAACAGTGTTCACAAACAGCCACATGAACCGATCCACTTTATCAGCTGGGTGTGACATGCCTCCGTGCTCTGATCGATCCCTAACTGCAGCTAACACAGCACTGTTGGAACTGCCTTCTCCCACATCTGGGGCATTCCTTGATCTTCCTGGGGACGTTTAGGCCTGGTGGACAGTGCGTTCTGTTTGGAGTAAATGTTGCTACGCTGGTTTGTGCTGATAATGAAGTCATTAGCTCTCAGCTTTCTCCACCACTGTGTGCTGAAATAGCTCGATGTGCTGTGTCATCTCCCTCTATGAAGCTGGAGTAATACATTTTCAAGGAGGATATGAATCTCACTTGCTGTTTTGCAACAAAGCAGCTGAGTTGACACAGATGGCAACTCTCGTCACGGGTGGCAGATGGAAGATGAGCTTTCGTCCACCAGCGGTGAAATTTGTGGGGTCGCCTTCATGGCTAACGGAGAGGCGGCCGGGTCCTGCTTGCGGAGATCCAGATGTATTAATGGTGTTCATCCCGTGACTGTTTGCGTGCATGACAGTTCATTTTCTGCATGGGCTCACAAAAGTCGATACAATCTTGTAAAGACAAATACGAGATAGCGCCCAGCCTAACTGATGGTGTTTTCAGGGGGGCATTAATCACGCAGGCCGGCTGTGTTGTGGAACGTCCAGTCAGTCTTTACACATTAATAAAGGAAGCAGATGATCTATGAATGAATTCATAGCGGGGCCTTCCTTCATTACCCATACGCTCGGCTCAGAGCGGCTGTGCAGAGCGCAGGGGGAATTCTTAGCTGGGTCCACACTGCCACACGACAGCTAGAGTGAATGAGTCATATACATCCATTAATTTAGAGCAGAGTTTCCCCAAATCCAGTCATTCACCATCCGCCAGTGATTAACTGGATAGTTTAAGCACCTGACCTGGCTTACCTGTCTCTAAAATGTAATAAGCGTAGCAGATTGGTGGTATCTGGTCTCGAAGAATTACGAATGAAGGACTTGGGATGTGTGGCTGTGCTCTGCAGTGGTTTGGCACTGTGGGCTATGGCCCCCAGTAGGACATCATTAAAGTGTACAGGGCCAGAGGTTCATGGTGAGGTCATATTTGACATAAACGCCTGCGTAATCTATTAAAGGCCTTCGTGAATCGTCCCTATCAGCATCATCAGAAAAACACGGGACACATGTTGGTTCAGATGGGATTCTTTGGGCCACATGGAATATTCTCTTTAACACACTGACAATCCACTAAAGCTTCTCATAGAGATTCTGATTAGCTGTGGTTTGGTTCCTTTAAAATGAATAAAACCTCAGCCTTGGCTTAACTTCCACAGTCAGTTGGGATTTTCCTAATACTATTAAACACTTTCAAGTTTAACAGTTCATTTTTCAATGTTCAGAAAATTGTCCCTTTATGCTCATTCTAGATTATCTGGAGAACCTCGTGAACAAAACACTTCCCAGAACTCCAAAGCTGTTATTAATTACTGGAATATGGTTGGTAAATTCAAATGAGTTGTGTTATTTGCACCTCACTGGGTGTGGTTAGCTCCATGCCACATTAGGACTGAAGATGAACAAGCCTTGTACAGGAGAGGAGAACAGAGCTGTGGGATGGGATTTGTTTCCCTAAACCCCATCATTAATCCCAATGCCTAACTTCTACCCCCTAACACTGAACCCTAACCCCAACCCTAACACCTAACCGTAACCCCTAACCCTGAACCCTAACCCCAACCCTAACACTAAAATCGTAACCCCTAACCCTAAACCCTAAACCCCAACCCTAACAATAACTGTAACCCTAACACCTAACCGTAACCCCTAACCCTGAACCCTAACCCCAACCCTAACACTAAATCGTAACCCCTAACCCTAACACCTAACCGTAACCCCTAACCCTGAACCCTAACCCCAACCCTAACACCTAAACCCTGAACCCTAACCCCTAACCCCTAAACCCCAACCCTAACAATAACTGTAACCCTAACACTAACCGTAACCCCTAACCCTAAACCCTAAACCCTAAACCCTACCCCACCCCCAACACTAACCATAACTCATGGTATTTGTTTCTGCAGCCCTTTAGAGGGAAGGGAGACAAACTCTCTGTCACGTATGTAATGAACAAGTGTGTCTGTTCACAACACGTATGTAATGAACAAGTGTGTATGTTCACAACACGTATGTAATGAACAAGTGTGTCTGTTCACAACACGTATGTAATGAACAAGTGTGTCTGTTCACAACACGTATGTAATGAACAAGTGTGTATGTTCACAACACGTATGTAATGAACAAGTGTGTCTGTTCACAACACGTATGTAATGAACAAGTGTGTCTGTTCACAACACGTATGTAATGAACAAGTGTGTATGTTCACAACACATATGTAATGAACAAGTGTGTCTGTTCACAACACGTATGTAATGAACAAGTGTGTCTCTTCACAACACGTATGTAATGAACAAGTGTGTATGTTCACAACACATATGTAATGAACAAGTGTGTCTGTTCACAACACGTATGTAATGAACAAGTGTGTCTGTTCACAACACGTATGTAATGAACAAGTGTGTATGTTCACAACGTTCACAACACGTATGTAATGAACAAGTGTGTATGTTCACAACACGTATGTAATGAACAAGTGTGTATGTTCACAACGTTCACAACACGTATGTAATGAACAAGTGTGTATGTTCACAACACGTATGTAATGAACAAGTGTGTCTGTTCACAACACGTATGTAATGAACAAGTGTGTATGTTCACAACGTTCACAACACGTATGTAATGAACAAGTGTGTATGTTCACAACACGTATGTAATGAACAAGTGTGTCTGTTCACAACACGTATGTAATGAACAAGTGTGTCTGTTCACAACACGTATGTAATGAACAAGTGTGTATGTTCACAACACGTATGTAATGAACAAGTGTGTCTGTTCACAACACGTATGTAATGAACAAGTGGGTCTGTTCACAACACGTATGTAATGAACAAGTGTGTCTGTTCACAACACGTATGTAATGAACAAGTGGGTCTGTTCACAACACGTATGTAATGAACAAGTGTGTATGTTCACAACACGTATGTAATGAACAAGTGTGTCTGTTCACAACACGTATGTAATGAACAAGTGTGTCTGTTCACAACACGTATGTAATGAACAAGTGTGTATGTTCACAACACGTATGTAATGAACAAGTGTGTATGTTAACAACACGTATTTAATGAACAAGTGTGTCTGTTCACAACACGTATGTAATGAACAAGTGTGTCTGTTCACAACACGTATGTAATGAACAAGTGTGTCTGTTCACAACACGTATGTAATGAACAAGTGTGTCTGTTCACAACACGTATGCAATGAACAAGTGTGTCTGTTCACAACACGTATGCAATGAACAAGTCAAGTGTGTCTGTTCACAACACGTATGTAATGAACAAGTGGGTCTGTTCACAACACGTATGTAATGAACAAGTGTGTATGTTCACAACACGTATGTAATGAACAAGTGTGTATGTTCACAACACACACATGCTCTACTGAAGGAAAATTTAATTCTAAAATCTAGACTAGTTACCCTGTTAAGTTGTCATATCCTGAATCAAAATTACTGCATTAAAATAATCTAATTAAATTAATTAAAGTAATTTAATTTATTTAATGTAGACAATTCATTTAAAGTTTGAAGTGGTTTGCTTAAGCGTGAGGTGGGCTGGTTGTAGCTCAGGGCGGTGTGGTCATCTATCGGCTTTTCAATAAGAGCTATATGGGAAGGCTGATATACCATTAGTCAACAGAATAGGCTGTTTGTTCAGGATTACTCTGATCTATAGCAACTGACAAGGACAATATCACTCCATGGTATCCATATACTCAGAGTTGAGCTACAGAATAAAGGTGTGCAGTTACAGCAGTTAAGGAGAAAATATTCTTTCCTGGCCTCAGAGTCTCCATAGTGCCAGAGTCTGTGTTGTGTAGAATCTGGGCTGTGTAGAGTCTGGGCTATGTAGAGTCTGGAATGTGTAGAGTCTGGGCTGTGTAGAATCTGGACTGTGTAGAGTCTGGACTGTGTAGAGTCTGGGCTGTGTAGAATCTGGACTTTGTAGAGTCTGGACTGTGTAGAGTCTGGGCTGTGTAGAGTCTGGACTGTGTAGAGTCTGGACTGTACAGAGTCAGGACTGTACAGAGTCTGGGCTGTATGGAGTCTGGACTGTATGGAGTCTGGACTGTGTAGAATCTGGACTGTGTAGAGTCTGGACTGTGTAGAGTCTGGACTGTGTAGAATCTGGACTGTGTAGAGTCTGGGCTGTGTGGAGTCTGGACTGTGTAGAGTCTGGGCTGTGTAGAATCTGGGCTGTGTAGAATCTGGGCTGTGTAGAGTCTGGGCTGTGTAGAGTCTGGGCTGTGTGGAGTCTGGGCTGTGTGGAGTCTGGGCTGTGTAGAGTCTGGGCTGTGTGGAGTCTGGGCTGTGTAGAGTCTGGGCTGTGTGGAGTCTGGGCTGTGTGGAGTCTGGGCTGTGTAGAGTCTGGGCTGTGTGGAGTCTGGGCTGTGTAGAATCTGGGCTGTGTGGAGTCTGGGTTGTGTAGAGTCTGGGCTGTGTAGAGTCTGGGCTGTGTAGAGTCTGTGCTGTGTGGAGTCTGTGCCGTGTGGAGTCTGGACTGTGTAGAGTCTGGACTGTGTAGAATCTGGACTGTGTAGAGTCTGGGCTGTGTGGAGTCTGGGCTGTGTAGAGTCTGGGCTGTGTAGAGTCTGTGCTGTGTGGAGTCTGGACTGTGTAGAGTCTGGACTGTGTGGAATCTGGACTGTGTAGAGTCTGGGCTGTGTAGAGTCTGTGCTGTGTAGAGTCTGGACTGTGTGGAGTCTGGGCTGTGTAGAGTCTGGACTGTGTAGAGTCTGGGCTGTGTGGAGTCTATGCTGTGTAGAATCTGTGCTGTGTAGAGTCTGGGCTGTGTAGAATCTGTGCTGTGTAGAGTCTGGGCTGTGTAGAGTCTGGGCTGTGTAGAGTCTGGGCTGTGTAGAGTCTGGACTGTACAGAGTGTCTGTGTGAGTCATTTATCTGCTCTTCAGTGGTCTCTGCTCTCAAACTCACTCTTAAAGAGTTATGAAAATATCACGGGAAAGAACAGAATGAGGCCCAGGAAAGAGGACCTGAGGGAAAACAGTGTGTGTGTGTGTGTGTGTGTGTGTGTGTGTGTGTGTGTGTGTGTGTGTTGCAGACATCTTTCACATTCTTCAGTAAGTATACAGATTACAAGGTATGGAAGTCTGAACTGTACCGATCTGAAAGCAAACAGCTTAGATGTTGAAGACTGAGGATTATGTGAAGTGTGATTAAAAGACAGCATGAAACAACTACATGTTCTCCAACACTGACTGTACATGATCACAGGGTGACGTGTCTCTCTGCTGAATGACTGCAGGACAGACGCTGGCTGGAGAGAAGGATGACTCGTAATCCACAGCACTCAGGGTTCACTCTTCATCCTCCCAACTCCACACAGAAACCTGCTATTGCTGGAGATGCAAGAGAAATCTTCATTTAAGCTGCTACAGTCAGTAAAAACCTGTCTTCTGTTCCTCACACATGTAGCTTTTATCCTGGAGGAAATTTGTGGCAACATGTAAACATTTGAGGGGAGGATGTGGAAACATTTAGCAAAGCTTTGCCAAAACTTCCAAAGACATTCCAGTCAACACTAAGATGGCTTAAATATTTAGCATTAATGGCGCTGTGAGTGGTCCCTGTGTAGCAGGTAACCTGCTCTTCTGACACCGAGCCCTGAGGGTCTCTCCTCCAGACGGGAGCAACAGCAGCTGCAACTCTTTCCTTCAGTGCGACTGGGGACCATCACGGAGACGATGGTGTGTTTGTAAACAGGCTAAGCTGCAGGGTTAAGTCCTCTTTATCAGCCACACAGTGACAGGCCTGATGTGCACAAACAGAAACACTCCATGAGTGTGTTTTGAAATGAGCATCTGAATTAATTTTCATAAATATTGTAATCAGAAGCACGTTACACCCACCCAAGCGTTCACTCACAGAGCTGTTGCTGAAGCGTTCACCTGACGGAGGCATTAACACCCACGCTCACGAGCTCCTGAAAGCCCTGCCTTATTAACCCCGACTCAACAACAAACAGCAGAGCACCAGCTGAGCTCAACACTTTAATCTCTATAATCAAAAATTGCAGATTTAAGCCTGTTACATATGTAAAACACAACAGCGCAGAGACAATCAATGAAGGACTGATGATCAGCCCGATATAGGTGCAGAAGAGAGTTCAGGCTTTCCAACATTCGCTACCAGCTCAAGATCTGGACCAATCACCTTCAGCCTGGAATCACCATTCACCAACCAGAATTCCACTGCATCACACAGTCAGGGAACGTCATGAAGCCAAGATCAATGTTAATCTCTGACTGTCGGCTGGCACTGCCCCCGCAGGCTGCTGTACAGAAGGTTTGGACACACAGGGAGAGGTTTCAGATCTGGACTATTTTTCGGTTTCGCAGATGGTCCCTAATATCTTTTGACAGCGAGCTTGAGTTGGGAGTGAAGAAAGAAGTGGATACGATTAAGGGGGGGGGGGGGGGGGGGGGTGTCTGTCATCCTTTATTTTTCTCAGAATTTCACTTACACCTACACTCTACTCCATGATTAACATAATTCAGGATGTAGAGGAGGATGTGAGTCTGGAGACTGCTCTGTTTCTACCATGGGTGTGTTGTTCTTTGCCCCTGAGAATCACCCCTGCACCCTGAGAATCACCCCTGCACCCTGAGAATCTCCCTTGCACCCTGAGAATCACCTCTGCACCCTGAGAATCACCCCTGCACCCTGAGAATCACCCTTGCACACCATGGTTGAACCTGCACAGGTCTTCTAAGCGTGTCGTTAAACCCCCGAGTATCATCAGCACCACGTGTCTGCACAGCAGAACAGGGAAGCCACTCCCCAAGCTCACTGCAAGGTTTCTCTTCACAGTACATCTCTCGTGTGCAGGTGTCCTGGTAGTGCGAGATACAGTCGTCCGTCTGGGAGAGCGCGGAGCAGCTTGTTCCGGCGTGGTGCCCCTGAAGGTGGGGAGAGGTTGGGTGAGCGGGCATTCATCAGACGTAGGTGTCTTCTCCAGAGAGCTCGGAGGCTGCGTCTGCATCCAGCACGGGGCTCCTACACGCGTCCTTATCTCCAGCGAAGAGGCCTCACCGCATGAAACGCGCCTAATTGTCGGAAGAAATTCCATCTCAGCTGTAAATTTGTAATGAGGCTTTTCAAAACACGTATGCATGTGATCTCTGTTATGATCTGAGTGCCCGGGGCCCAGTACGATAACCATGATCGTTTGTGACTGCCTGTCTCCTCTGTGCTGTACAAAGTGTAGCAGAGTAAACATTGTGGATATGGGGTTGAGAAAGTAATGGACTGGCAATGCCTACAGCAACCTCCACACAAACAAACGCATGCACACTGACACTGGGCTGGAGTCTCCACCCCTGGGACGGTTCATCTGGCCGAGACATCAACTCTGGGGGCTGTAGTGCATCACTCCCAAACCTCCTGCTATTGGCTCTAATAGCAGCACTAACTGTATTGTGATGGATAGTGCATACTAGATTTCCAACAGGCTGACAGCTAGGTTGATGATCAATAATACAAATAAATAAACATTACATAAACAAACCACTCCGTTTCATGGTTTTTGTGTATTGTAGTAAAACCAACAATTTAAACTTTCACTGATTGATTATGTGCTAGTGCAAAAATGGGCCTCTTTTTTAGATTGTGTTTGATACACATACACTGACAGTTACCAACACTACACACTGACCACCAGTTAACCTGCTCACTGAGAAACATCAGAGCTCACATGCTGAGAAACGGTGCAGATATCTGGCATAGCAGAGCACACACAAAAGCTCAAACTCTGAGAAATGGACCAAACAGTGAGAAACAGAAACACTGATGAACTGAACTGAGCTCACACATTGGTGAACAGAACTGGGCTCATGACTGAGAGTTACAGTGGAGCTCGGGTACAGAGAGACAGAGCAGAACTCACACTGAGAAACACAGAGAAATGCTAACTGTAGCAGCGGGCTGTCACATCAACACCTGCCTTTGTGTCCATGATTCTCCTATTTTTTCTGCTGATCTGAATTGTTTTGTGCTTCCAGTGTTTTATGTTTCCACTGTCAGCTTTTTCATTCACACTACCACTTTTCTTCTTATAATTCTGACACAACGTTCTGTGTGGTATATCGATCCACCTCCATTGGCTAGTGAGGTTTGAAGAGACAACTCATATCTCAATAAGTTTCAAGGTTGCTAGTGAGATAACCTGTGTGTCTGGCTCTTACTGGCTCCAGCAACCACTTCAGTACCCTTCTGTTCTCATTCTCCACACCATAACCACCAATTTAGGTCATTTTATGATGTACAAGGCTGTGTGCAGGATGCCACAGTCACTATAGTAGCCAGAAGTCTTCTGCATGGTAACTCACTTCCTGGGTCAGCTTGGCAGCTCTGATCCACTTGCACTTATTAATGAGAGCCTGAAAAACACACCCACCTTTCTCCAATGTGTTAATTGCAGGATAACTTATCAGATAACATTGTGATTTATTTACAGACTTATTTTATATTATATTTATCATATTTGCAGTGGCAGACTTAGCAATTTGGGGGCTCAAGGTGAATTTAGCTAGGGGGCCCATCAACATTAATATGTGAGAAATAATTTAGCTAATCAGGGGCCCCTACAGTGGGCTGCAGTGGGAGGGGCCCAAGGCAGTTGCCTAGCCACACCTCTATGCAAAGACCGCCTCTGCATATTTGTCATATACTTACCATATTTCCATATTTCCCGGGACATGTCCGTATTTCACGTGAAATACGGACGTTTGGTCACCCTAGTTTACACACACTTCATTCTCCAACAGCTCATCTCCCTTATTCCACCATGTGTTCAGATAACCTGAACACCTATCACTGAACACCTATCACTGAACACCTATCACTGAACACCTATCACTGAACACCTATCACTGAACACCTATCACTGTTCCAGTTTGTATCAGCAACTTAATAAAATAAGATCGGAGACTTTTATGTAACATGACCCGATGGTTCGTCATCTCTTACGCTGAATTGTCCAAAGGAAATGTTTGTGTCAAGGCTAATCCATGTTTTTTTCTCCATTGTATGATTATTCTCTCCACTATTAAACACGGTGCTCAGTCATGGGCACAGCGGTTCGTCTCCCTGACAACACAGCCGGCTGACTCTCAGTACCAGGAATCACAACCCCAGCCGTAGACAGTCAGGTGCCCAGGGTGATGGGTTGGATCTGGGGGAGGGCAGTACTTAGCACCCCCCCCCCTCCTCATCCTCCCTCCTCATCCTCCCCAATCATCCAGCCAACAAGGACAATGGGTGGACTGTGTGGTCAAAGGACCAATCAGTGCCAGTCCAATTGTCTCTTCACGGGAGTGTCCCGAGTGTTTAATGAAGTGTGCCCTGCAGTGTGTCCCACAACAGAGAGCTGTCTGCATCCTCAGGGAGAAACGCCCGAGTCTTCACCTCTGTTCTTCAGGAAGAGGAACGTTCCTGCCTTACTGGCACGGCAGCAGGAACAAACGGGACGGGAGACAGCAGTGGTCACGCTTCCCAGATACTCAGGAATGGACCTGAATGTTCTGACCAATGACAGTAAAGGAGGACTCTGGGGTTGCTCTGATTCGATTGGCCATATTTTCCACAGTTATTCGCTGATTTAGATTGCAATGCAGCAAAGACTTGTACTGTACTGCCATCTAGTGTACACACTGGCAAGTTACAGCTGGTTAACACACATTCACACATCCATTTGCCAAGAGACACCAGATTGTCAAAGTCCGGAAATGAAATCGGTACAGAGCAATCCCTCGTAATCAGTGTTAAAATTAAGAATTAATTTAAAAACAAGGAGCAAGTCTCAGGTTGGTAACATACAGTATGATAACGACCCAGGAACATTTGCACGTTTCCAAACTCTGCACTGACAGCTGTGTGAAAAATACCGTCTCAATTTACAGATCCCTATCGACGCGGCTGAAAGCATGACTAATTGCATCTAATGGGACTGAAGTAATTTCTGTCATTACTGTCATTAACTCAGTGTTAAATCAAAATGATTCCATTTTTAGAATAAATTTTAATCTCTCCCAGTACAGACGATTTTAACAACTTTAAATATTTCCATTGGTAACTTTGCTGTAACGAGACACCAGTCATTCTGACTCCAAAACAATCAAGACATCTCTCAGCTCACCTGTACCCCAGCTTCCCATGGTGATGATGATGATGTCTCAATGGATCTGCATCTGATGTGACCCAGTTACCCAACCACCCCACCCCCCGTCAACCACCCCATCAATCACCCAGACTGCAATCACCCATGTGGGACAGAGGCTAACAGGAGAGGCAGGGTCCTCTCAGGAGGGTTCAGGTCCTTCAGAGTCACATTACTCTTCTCAGTACAGTGTGGTGCAGTGTTCCTCAACTCTCAGTGCAGTGTGGTGCAGTGTTCCTCAGCTCTCAGTGCAGTGTGGTGCAGTGTTCCTCAGCTCTCAGTGCAGTGTGGTGCAGTGTTCCTCAGCTCTCAGTACAGTGTGGTGCAGTGTTCCTCAGCTCTCAGTGCAGTGTGGAGCAGTGTTCCTCAGCTCTCAGTACAGTGTGGTGCAGTGTTCCTCAGCTCTCAGTACAGTGTGGTGCAGTGTTCCTCAGCTCTTCTCAGTGCAGTGTGGTGCAGTGTTCCTCAGCTCTCAGTAGTGTGGTGCAGTGTTCCTCAGCTCTCAGTACAGTGTGGTGCAGTGTTCCTCAGCTCTCAGTACAGTGTGGTGCAGTGTTCCTCAGCTCTTCTCAGTATAGTGTGGTGCAGTGTTCCTCAGCTCTCAGTACAGTGTGGTGCAGTGTTCCTCAGCTCTCAGTACAGTGTGGTGCAGTGTTCCTCAGCTCTCAGTGCAGTGTGGTGCAGTGTTCCTCAGCTCTCAGTACAGTGTGGTGCAGTGTTCCTCAGCTCTTCTCAGTGCAGTGTGGTGCAGTGTTCCTCAACTCTCAGTACAGTGTGGTGCAGTGTTCCTCAGCTCTCAGTACAGTGTGGTGCAGTGTTCCTCAGCTCTCAGTACAGTGTGGTGCAGTGTTCCTCAGCTCTCAGTACAGTGTGGTGCAGTGTTCCTCAGCTCTTCTCAGTATAGTGTGGTGCAGTGTTCCTCAGCTCTCAGTACAGTGTGGTGCAGTGTTCCTCAGCTCTCAGTACAGTGTGGTGCAGTGTTCCTCAGCTCTCAGAACAGTGTGGTGCAGTGTTCCTTAGCTCTTCTCAGTGCAGTGTGGTGCAGTGTTCCTCAGCTCTCAGTGCAGTGTGGTGCAGTGTTCCTCAGCTCTCAGTACAGTGTGGTGCAGTGTTCCTCAGCTCTTCTCAGTGCAGTGTGGTGCAGTGTTCCTCAGCTCTCAGTACAGTGTGGTGCAGTGTTCCTCAGCTCTCAGTACAGTGTGGTGCAGTGTTCCTCAGCTCTCAGTACAGTGTGGTGCAGTGTTCCTCAGCTCTGTCCTTAGGACACACCAGCCAGTAGAACCCAGTATGTCTGCACCAGCGCTTCAGTGTTCTTGGTGGTTTAGTTCTAGTGTGTTGGGAGCAGGGTGGACCCAAAACGTGCAGTCGCTGGTACTGTGAAACTGGATCGGCCTGTGAAGCTGATTTGATGGATAATGTCTTCAGTCCAGTAACACTAAACACTGCCAATACATACTGACAGGTCCTCCCACAGGAAGCACCATCAGGGGTTTCTATTACCTGCTGACTGAGAGGATGTTAGGTCTTTCATTAACAGTCATATACATTTCAAATATCTGGGTGAATATCAATTCATTTTTATTACAATTATTAAAAAAAAACAAACAAAAATCTATTGTTTTTATAGTGAACATACTGTAACACAAATGATTGAAAAAAAACTTATACAAAATTATACAACGCTCAACAAACCCAACAAAACACACCTGCCAATCAAAAACACTTAATATCTATGAAATCTTTAATATGAGAAAAACTCTGAAAGAAAAGCCAACAACCAACTTTCCAACTTTTCTTTGGGTAGGCAGTTTTAACACTTGCTTACTTTCATGTGCTGAACTGATGATCAGAGATAGCAGCCATTCTAAGTCAGCCTCGGTCTACTTAAAGGAGACATATGAAGAGGTTCAATCAGTGCTGGTGTTTGTATATTTGGGTGTCTGGAATGTGACAGTGACATGAGACAGTGAGCTGCCTGCCTATGGATTCAACAAGCCAAGATTTTGCATCCCTTTCTACATCAGGTGGAGGTTCAACACATAGCTTGACAACTACCCATGAGAACTACCCATGAGAACTACCTATGAGAACTACCCATGAGAACTACCTACTTCATCCACACATGCACCAGACCTGCTGTGTTCTGTGGAAGTGGAGATCTGAGCATTGGTGTCAATGTTGTATACAGGTTGGCTACACAGACCTGCACAAATCATTACAGCTCCAAACTCAGAGGAATGAACAGCTGAGTGGATAAAGTTTCTGTTTGACAGCAACATCCCTGCAACAGCTGGTAAAAACCTGCACACCTGTGTTGTTCACTGTTTATCAGCCTGGATCAATGCAAGGCAGGACTGGCAATGAAAAATTCACTAAGACGGATCAATAACTGTACACGGCCAAACTGCATACAAAGGAAATGCAAGTATTTGAAAAATAATAATGTTATGTGTTCCTTTGGTTGGGTGGCACTCGCTGACGCTAACTAGCTGACTATAATCTCACATGGAAACTATGTGTAACTAGTACCATAAGGCTTTAAATAAATTAAAGTAAGACAGCGGACATATTTTGCATTGTAACACATTGCTTGTTCAGTACAGAACTTCAAACAGCAACATACAGGCCGATCGGACCAGCCGCAGGGAAACAAATATCTAGGGCAGATTCACACAGGGCAGATTAAAACAGGGCAGATTAAAACAGGACAAATTCACATAGGGCAGATTCAAACAGGGCAGATTAAAACAGGGCAAAGTAAAACAGGGCAAATTCACATATGGTAGATTCAAACAGGGCAGATTCAAACAGGGCAGAAGAAGCACATTAAAGAACAACCAAATTACACACATATGTACACTACTGTAGAACGTGTGCTGTACAATACTAGTGGAACCAACATACAATATACAATCAGTTGTATTTTTAAAGACATTTCATGGGGTCTTGTGTGAACAAACATGGCTGTTTCTGCCCTCACACTAATGCTCACGTGTGTAGAGCAGAACAGAATCTTTCAGACTGCTCTGACAGGACTGTGTGGAGCGACACGGTCCCTTTATATGGGTACATCTGTTTACCCAACCAGCTCTCCAGTACCACCAGAGTCTGTGTCTCGGCTCCTTGTCTGAACCAAGCAGTACAGGACTGTGAACACCAGGAGGAGTAGTGTAAGGATTGTTCACTGATGATGTTTTCCATTTTGCATCTATGGACTATCAGTGCATCATAACACACTGTTTCACGGTATATTATACTGATATATTAGACTGTAAGAGTGGAGCTATAATGCACAACTGTGGTGGTGAACAGACTCCTTACAGGCACTCCAGAGTGTGGAGCACCTCCTGGAAGACCTACAGGGACAGAGACACAGGGACACAGGGACACACCTCAGCACAATCACAGTCAAACAAGAATGGTAACTAGAGCCTAGGAGAAGGTTCGTGAGAAGATGGGAGAAGGTTGGTTAGAGGGTGTGAGAAGGTTGGTTAGAGGGTGTGAGAAGGTTGGTTAGAGGGTGTGAGAAGGTTGGTTAGAAGGTGTGAGAAGGTTGGTTAGTTGCATCAGCTATAGCAACAGCTGGAGTTGTACACATACAAGGACATGACCTGCTAGAACTCTAAAACAGCTTTTTCAACAGAAATGGTACAAGAACACACAGACAAGAGTCTAACTTGCGTTTTTGAAAATTTCACTTACTTGAAGGTTTGTGAAGAAGTAAGAGAGTGCGATGAAAAGCTTCCTCTCCACCATGCTGTATCTCCAGCAGTGGATAGCTTGACCTGTTTCATGGCAAAGACAGAGGTTGACCTGGGCCACATCTCATTAACCAGAGCACATCTAATGAGATTCTACCATATCTCACAACTGTATCTTGGGTCTCTTGAACTCTTTCCTGTGTGAGCAGTGAATCTGTTTTCATCCAAAATAAGTGAACTGTTATACCAATAAAAGACTGTGTTGGTTTAGAGGTTTCCTTGTTCCATTATCCAGTCCTTCCCAGAGAAAGACAACGCGGGATGATGCTTTGGCCACCTGTTTAGAGCCAATAGCAAGTGTTGTGTACCAAACAACTGACCTGTGCTATAGAGCTAACAGGAGTGATAATCAGCTTCCATAACCCCAGTGGAGTGTGAAAACAAGGATGCCAACTGCCCACACAGAAAAGTCTGACCACAAACATTCCTCCCAGTTTCACCAAGAGATGTGCCAAATCTGCTTGGCATGGCACTTTGTTTTTGTGGGAATAACTGGGAAGAGTAACACTTTTGAACAGACCCAAAATTATGTTTTATGATTTCATATTTCAAGAATGCTTGATATATTAATATATCAAGCTCACTTTTGTTTGATGTTTTGTGATTGCTTTTGGAACTCTGTAGTGCTTTGAGAACTAGAAAAGCATATTACAATTAAACTGTAAAATTATTAGAGAACACATTTACCTAATTAATTCATTAATCTTTTGGTACTAAACAATCCAGTCCAGATAACGCAAAACTGGACTATTACAGAATTCTGAAGTGTTTAGCCTCTTCCCAGTATACAGTAAATGATAAACTGACAAGGTTAGTCCCACTAACCCCAGAAGGGAAGCACAATACCTTGAGCTTTGTGTTGGAATCTCCCTGCCGTATCACCTACGCAGAAGCAGCCCTGCTCAAAGCTGATCTGGTCATACGTGGCCATGTTGGCCAGTACGCTACCACTCACAGGCAGGTACAGAGTGGTTCCATTGGTCTCCCAGCGCTCAGAGTAATACACACCCCTCTGACCCTCAATCATGACAAAACTGCCTGACAGTCAACACAGAAACGAAAAATATATATACATTACTTTAACGGTTTTGGACTATTTTTGTATTGGTTATTTTGCATGTTTGTCACATACTTTTTTTGAGTGTTTCTTTGAAAGAAACTGAACCTAAAGTGTCACATCTATCGCCAACACTTCCATTTGGGTCTGTCCGTTTACGTTTGTTGGGAAAACATTCTGGTGGAGTTTGGGCTGCTCCATGTCCCCATTTCTGCAAAACCGTCTGTCCGTTGGTGGTGGAGACTAGCCCATTGAATTCCATATTCAACTGATGTTAAGGTTATGTAGCATTTATCTAGGACAAAGAGCACAGAACCCCATATGAGCTCTTACACCACCCACATCAATACAGAACCCAATATGAGCTCTTACACCACCCACATCAGTACAGAACCCCATATGAGCTCCTACACCACCCACATCAGTACAGAACCCCATATGTGCTCTTACACCACCCACATCAGTACAGAACCCCATATGAGCTCCTACACCACCCACATCAGTACAGAACCCCATATGAGCTCCTACACCACCCACATCAGTACAGAACCCCATATGAGCTCCTACACCACCCACATCAGTACAGAACCCAATATGAGCTCTTACACCACCCACATCAGTACAGAACCCAATATGAGCTCTTACACCACCCACATCAGTACAGAACCCCATATGAGCTCTTACACCACTCACATCAGTACAGAACCCAATATGAGCTCTTACACCACCCACATCAGTACAGAACCCAATATGAGCTCTTACACCACCCACATCAGTACAGAACCCCATATGAGCTCCTACACCACCCACATCAGTACAGAATCCCATATGAGCTCCTACACCACCCACATCAGTACAGAACCCCATATGAGCTCCTACACCACCCACATCACTACAGAACCACATGAACTCTTACACCACCCACATCAGTACAGAACCCCATATGAGCTCTTACACCACCCACATCAGTACAGAACCCAATATGAGCTCTTACACCACCCACATCAGTACAGAACCCCATATGAGCTCTTACACCACCCACATCACTACAGAACCACATGAGCTCTTACACCACCCACATCAGTACAGAACCCCATATGAGCTCTTACACCACCCACATCACTACAGAACCACATATGAGCTCCTACACCACCCACATCAGTACAGAACCCCATATGAGCTCTTACACCACCCACATCAGTACAGAACCCCATATGAGCTCTTACACCACCCACATCAGTACAGAACCCCATATGAGCTCTTACACCACCCACATCAGTACAGAACCACATATGAGCTCCTACACCACCCACATCAGTACAGAACCCCATATGAGCTCCTACACCACCCACATCAGTACAGAACCCCATATGAGCTCCTACACCACCCACATCAGTACAGAACCCCATATGAGCTCCTACACCACCCACATCAGTACAGAACCCCATATGAGCTCCTACACCACCCACATCAGTACAGAACCCCATATGAGCTCTTACACCACCCACATCAGTACAGAACCACATATGAGCTCCTACACCACCCACATCAGTACAGAACCCCATATGAGCTCTTACACCACTCACATCAGTACAGAACCCAATATGAGCTCTTACACCACCCACAGAGCTCCTACACCACCCACATCAGTACAGAACCCCATATGAGCTCTTACACCACCCACATCAGTACAGAACCCCATATGAGCTCTTACACCACCCACATCAGTACAGAACCCCATATGAGCTCCTACATGCTTTGGCTAAGTCAGCTAATGTTAGCTGTCGTTACCTCCGCAGCTAGTTAAGGCTTTAGTTTTCCTTCACACAGCGATGCATTAATGTTTTTATCACTAGTGTGTATATATATAAACCAGCACCAGCACGTTGGATAATAACGTTGAATTTATGTGACGGGAATTCGCGCGTTTCCCAAACAAAACTAAACCGTGATGACACTCATTCCTTTATTATTGCCTGAATAAAATGTTTAGATATCATGTTTAATGTAATGTCATTGTTTACTGTGTTGGTAAGTGTGGGCATTTATTTCGCAACTGATGTCATTATATTAGTAATTAATACATTACAGAAATATATGTTTATTCCAATGCTCATTTTACATCAGGCAGAAGCCTACGGGCCTAAAAGAGGGGTCCTACTGACGCGTCTGCGTGCTCACGTGTTCGGCGCTGCTGTGGTTGTGCCGTGTTCGAGGTCATTACAGTTTAAACATGTTTAAGTTAGAGGGGCTCGGTCCAAAGACGGACCCGGAGGAGATGAAGAGGAAAATGCGAGAGGATGTTATATCGTCCGTCCGCAACTTCGTGATATACGTGGCGCTGCTCCGAGTCAGTAGGTATCCGGTGTCGGTGGACCCGGACGGGTCGGGTCATAACACCGGCCACAGAGCCCAGAACCGGCCGCTCCGGTTAGGGTGGAGTTAGTGGGTCAAACGTGGGTTGGATGTGCACTAAAGCTTGTTCACTGAATTGTCGTTTCAGCACCGTACGTTTTGAAGAAGTTGGACAGCATATGAGTCTGAACACCACCTGAACATCTCCTGAACATCACCTGCACAGACGCCAGCGTCCTGTCCTGCAGCCTCAGTCCGAACCCACCCCAGCTGTCATTTTACCTTTTCATTTCCTGGGTGCTGAACTGAATGTTGCTTTAGTTAAATGGAAGATTTATACTGGCTTTGTCGATTTGGTCTGCGAGGGAATGTGTCAGTACAGATCTTATGGACCACACTGTGTCACTCACAGGCTAAGAAATTAATTCCACATGTGTTAAAACTGTCCATCACAAGAAATGTATTTAATAAAGTCAGTCATGCGTAGATACTATGATACAAGCTTTTTTAATGTGCCTGTGATATGCTTTTTGATAACAAATCTCAAAAGAAGTAGCATTGCTCAATTTGTAGAGGTTATACAGATTCACTCATTTTAGTATTCATACCTTTATATAATACAGATTCTTATTTCTGCAATCCTACTAAGCTCCATTTGGGACACATTTTATTTAGGGATGTGTAAACTCTAAATGTAGTACAGTGAAATCCAGAAAAATGAGCCGTATGACTGTTCTGAAGTTTCATGAGACTGGTGGCAGTAAAGCCTGTTTGAGCATTTTAGCTGGTGGATGAAGTTGTATTTAATACCTGAATTTTCACCTATAAAATCTGTCACACAGGCAACAAATGATTCAACGTGGATTAGGCCCAGATCTCATTTATAGAATCATATTGTGGGTGCTTATTATATAATTTGCATGTTTATTTTTAAAGGGTATTTCATCTCATTTTGTTGTTTAAATTGTGAACCTGTCTACACAAGTCCACAGAAATAGTAAGATTGGCATTTCTATATTGTAAACTCTCATAGTAATTATATGTTGTAAAATTCTGAATTCTATTACTGCAGTTCAATAAGCAACTTACCATAGGAATAAGAAGACTGGACTTATTTAGTTCCTTTATTTCCTTTTAAACCTGTAATGGCATTTCAAGTTATTTTAAAGATATTATATTACTGGAGTGTAAATACAGGTTAAAGTCTGGAGTGCAGACGTCGATAGAGTAAGTGTTGAATGTTTGGCATCAGTTCAAGACTAGAGGAGACATGTTTTTCAAAGGCTTAACAGTTTAGCACCATTAAAGTACATTTTCACCCGTCTGTCTCTGGCTACTGTAGTGATGCATTAGAGGCTCCTGCTTCTAAACCAGCAGATGCCGAGTTTGCTGTGCACCTGCTGTCCTGCTTCTGTGCTCCCACAACGATGATCTGAGAGTGTAGAACCACGGAAACACAGTGTGAAGATGTGAAAACCAGACATTTTGGATTCAATTTAAAGAATTTAACCAACGCATCAAACCTACAGTGACAACAGATCATGACAGTTATACCCTCTGCTGTATTGCAACCTACAGAATTAGCTATATGCAAGATAATTTAATCTAATCATTTTAATGTGTACATTCTTAAGGATCAAGTAGGGTAGTGCTTGTGAAGCATATCATGTAAATCGGTGTGTTCACGAGGCTGGAGGAGTGTTGCCGTTCCAATCAGGCACCACTAGGGGGCACTAGAGCTTCAGCTCGCTGGGCATAGCGTCTCCGCTCAGGCCAGCCAGCAGGTTGTTGACGGACAGCTTCACCATGGTACCACGGGTGGAGTAGGTGGCGCTGCCGATGTGTGGGAGAACCACTGCTCAAGAATGAGACAGGACGTGAGACACAGCATCTTGTTACTTCACAGTTTCCTCTTTTAAAGGTTCATTAAGGGTCCATCAACCCTTAATTATAATTTAGTGTTTTTGTTAATACATTTTTTTATAGATCAGAATAATTCTCACCACAGTTTGTAAGGGTCAGTAGTGGGTGGTCAGTGGGTAGAGGCTCTGGAGTGGTCACATCAAGTCCTGCTGCAGCAATCTGACCAGTAGAGAGGGCTTCAAACAGGTCCTCTTGATTTACAACAGCCCCTCTGTGGGAAGGCAGACGCACACAAACGCCACCCCCAAACATGAACCATCTGCAGTCAGCACAAATCTATGGGAGCCAAAAACACATATGGACACTGTGCAGTGTGGCATAGATTCACATTTTCACTACCTGCTGGTGTTGATGAAGACTGCAGTTTTCTTCATCATGCTGAAAAAGGTTTTGTCGCACAGTGCACGAGTGTCAGGGTTGAGCGCACAAGACACAACCACAAAGTCACTCTCTCGCAGCAGTGTGTCTAACGGCACTGGAGAGGAAGAGACAAGCACCACGTCACTCACACAGCAGGAGTGCTCACGTACCCAGTACCCTCCAGATCTGCTGCTCACGCTCTTCCTTTTTACATTCTAATTACGTTTGTTTAATCTCTCTCTCGTACCGACACTCTTCACCCTCTCACCCTCTCACTCTTCACCCTCTCACTCTCTAATCCTCTCCCTCTCACCCTCTCACTCTTCACCCTTTCACCCTCTCACCATATTCTCCATCCACCTCCTGTGCCTGCGGTTTGGGCTGTCGTCCAGTGTAAAGTAACCTCCTCACCCCGAAGGGCTTGAGCCTCTGTGCGATAGCAAGGCCTGCAAAGAAACATCTCCTAGTGAAGCATCACATAGAACTTTTATAGTCTCCTCAAGGTCTGCAGGTTAGATTGTTCATCGGAGCATTGAAGGCCGTGTGTAGTCCGTGCGGTCTGAATGATGAAGCTGACTTTGACTTGGCAGTGTGTGTGTGTGTGTGTGTGTGCAGTACCTATGCGTCCCAGGCCGATCACCCCCACCGTACTGCCAGACAGGCTGTACCCACACAGCCAGAGGGGCTTCCAACTACTCCAGCCACCACTGGGACACAAGGCCAGAGACACAGGCAGCATTTGGGGAGGTTCCCTCTAATGCAGAGTGGCACAACAACACGCACTCCTCACCAGTGAGTGTGGGACTGACCTTTTGACCTCCTGAATGCCCTCGGGCAGGCGTCGAGCAGTAGCCAACAGCAGCGCTACGGTCAGTTCAGCGGTGGCGTCCGTCAGAACATCAGGAGTGTATCCCACACGTATCCCTCTGTGCAGGGGGCGGTCGACACTGTATTAGTTACGTGTGTGTGGCTTCCACCGCTGGCCACCGTGAGGAGCCAGTGCTGGGTGGGTCTCGTCTCTCGGCTCTCTTGCGGTGTCCGGTGTCGACATTCTTGCAGCATTAACGTTCACCACAAGCTCAGTCTGTCACACTAATGAACGTTTCCTTACCGCTTCTGTATCTCGTCGATGGCAAGATGATCGAATCCCACAGACAGAGTGCTGATCACTTTCAGCTGCGGCCCTGGACGACACAACATACCTGCAGCTAACTTCTCATGCACTACATCATAACTGTAACAGAGGATGTTACTAGTGGCAGCTCGGCGTTTCGCTACCAGGCTTCTGTCTGATTGGTCAAGAAAACCATCACTCATTTATATGCACATATATGCACGAACCTAGTTGTACAGCAGAGTCCACTGTGGCTAGCAATGACAACACTGACGAGCCTAGCAATCTTTCATAGTGCTTTGTTCCGACCATGACCATGGCAACCAGACCATCCTCTGTTTCAGCAAAGGTCACGTACATTAGAACTTCATTATAGCACAAGTGACAGAAACTTTCTACTCAACGTCACAGTTTGGAGATTTCTTCAGCCCTCAGTGTACCTGGAATATATGAGCAGGTACTGGGAACTCTAGATCGGGTGAAGCTCAGGTGTGTTGAGTGGGATTAGGGTTAGGGTCGTCACCTGTATGTGTGTGAGTGTGTGTGTGTGTGTGTGTGTGGGGGGGGGGGGGGGGGGGGGGGCTGAGAGTCTCCACATTAGATACTCAGAAAAAGTAATCTACATATATATATATATAATGCAATTTTCCCCTTCAATACAGGCAAGTGCATTAGTCCACCGAGCATCTGACTGGTGGTATTAAAGGGGTTGCCAGTCTTGGACAGTAAACTCCTCACCACCCAGACAGGCAGGCACGTTTCTGGACAGCAGTCTGTCCTGTCCTGCCACAGAAAGAGAGACTGAAGCCACACAATGTGAGGCCTTCTGGCAGTCATGCGATTCTTGGATTTCAAATGAGGAAGCACAGTGTAGCGTGTCAGTGCGCCTGTGTAATCTCCTATTCCTCTTCCCTTCCATTAAAGATATATTAAAGGTCACATCACCGTGCCCACAAGTCCTTAGCACATCAATCAGACACTGCACGACGCCAGAATCAGAACCGGAGTCGAAGTCCATACCGGCCGCGTCCAGCACCTCCGTGTCGATTCGGTCCGACAGCATACAGAAGAGTCCGTGAGCGCCCTGCACCCTCTTGAGGAGCTCGGACCGAGGTACCGGTTCGTCTGAGTCCCACACCGACACGTCACATCTGAACCACAGACACAGGCGTGCACGAGCGTGTTTAGATGGCGGCCGCGCGCATAACAGAACCAGGTTCGTTATCTTAATGCAACATCTCCTCCGGTACACAAACGCGTCAAGAGGGAAACACACACATGCAGTTTTGTAATGTCTAGTAACACTCGGTGCACATGGTAAAACACCATCCTAGCAGGTTGCACAACGAACTTCTGCTTTAACCTTACAAGGTCGCGCAAAAGTATTCGGACAAGCAGGTTGACGTTGAACTTTATTCCTGCGAGGGCAGGAGACCCATATGGTGGTCAGAACCGAACCGTACGAGGCACAATCACTGGACTGCCAGGTCTGCAAAGTTTTAAACCACCTCCACCACACTGAGGCGATGTTTAATGGCATGTACAGGGCTCTCACACACACACACACACACACACACACACACACACACACACACACACACACACACACACACACACACACAGGACGTACATTCCTGCATTAGTGAGCACGTCCAGTCCCTCCTGCGGTATTCGTCTGGTCACCAACACCTTCATCAGCTCTTTGGTACTCATGCTCGAATAAAGGTGTCTAATGTCTCCTAACGTATTCACAATAAGGCGAAGGTGTCTCGCCCAGCAGTCCGAACCAGTCTGCACTTTACGGCGGTGCTGGAACAGGAAGGTTGGGCCCTGTTGCGCATGCGCATATGTTAATGCTAAAAGTTTTCATGGAAATAAGCAGGAGGCGATTAGACTACATTATATAAGACTACTATATATATTACTATATTATATATTATATGAGATTATATGAGACTATATTATATGAGACTATATTATATGTGACTATATTATATGAGACTATATTATATTAGACTATATTACATGAGGCTATATTATATGAGACTATATTATATAAGACTATATTACATGAGGCTATATTATATGAGACTATATTATATTAGACTATAAGCAAAGCTGTCTGGACAAGTACACACCAATTCTACAATATACATATAGGATTAGTACGGTACTCCAAATAAACCCAGACGTCTACCTACATTAATATTATATTTGATTTACATCACAGGACCATAAGAATATTGTCAAAGCTACGAATAAACAATAAACGCTATTAGCTATTTTTATTTTCTATGAAACAGAGGCTATATCGGGGTTTTGGTGAAGGTATAGGCTATCAGAGTTAGTGCAGGTTCTGGTGTGGTTGAGCCCGTCTCTAATAATTCATCCCGGGTCAGAACCACCCTGCATGGTGTTCCACGGTGCTGCAGGTTTACGTGTCACCACACACACGGTACTCCGGTGAAGAACTGGGCCCTTTAATGGACACATCTCTCCTGGTCCGCCTCTTCCTTCTTAGGACATGTTCACTTCTCTCAGTGTGTCTCTTCCTGGTTCCGCTGAACACACTCCGCTAGATCACACCGAGACGGGAGGTTCGTGAGCGGAACATCGCCAGAGGAGATCTTGGACAGAAAGAAGAGGTGTGTTTGTGTGTTTTGTGCCATGATCTCCATGTCAGGTAAGCGCAGCCGTGTCGGGTTTATTCGGTTCTGTTCTGGCGTGACCAGAACTGCAGCGATGCGACAGAGACGCGCTGCAGGAACATTAGTTCATATAAAGGTGTGTGGGTTTTATCAGCGAACCCGTCCGAGACCCCAGACCTCTTAGACCGGCATTACACGGTCGTATTATTGGTGGTTCTGGTACAAGAGTGTTGTCAGCTGGTGTTGGACCAGTTTCGCTTTGTGTCACACGCCTTACGTTGTGTTTTATTGAACTAAACGGTTCTTTAGTGGAGGCATGCAGTGAGTCGGGGCGGGTTTGAGGAGGAGTGTGTGTGTGTGTGTGTGTGTGTGTGTGTGTGTGTGTGTGTGGTGTGTGCGGTAAACGTGTGGTATGTAGTCACGTTCTCCGTGTTCGGTGTGCGGAATCTTTCCCCCTCACTGCTGAGCGGAGAGTCGCGGAGATCTATTACGTTATCCTTTCTGCCATCTAGTTTAACCCCTAGATGGACTGATAGAGAAACCTGGCAGGACCCTCGTTTATGAGAGGATGTAGTCAGGATGTAGTCTACCGCCTGAAGTGCTCCAACTGGTCTGATCAGTAGCAATATCCAAACAAATCCTCTTATTACTGCGCCTTCCGCGGTGGTAACCAACACGATCGTGTTATGTAATGTGCCTCTTGCTGTGCTCATCGTTTCATCCATGTCCCCATATACCTGCGCAGGTGTGGTGGGGTTTTCCTGAGACTGACCACACCCTGAGCCTCGCACCTGGGAGCTGAGCTGAGCGTACGCGTGTAGGGGTCCAGCCCAGTGCAGGGTTCGTCCGATGGCTCTGCTCACTCTACACAGATCACCGTCGGCCACCACGCCGGTGAGTCTGTCAGCGGTGGCAAACCGCTCACGTATTACCCACTTAAACTGTTGGCCCGCGGCACCGGTCTAGTCTGGTGAGAGCACGTGATGGAAGTGTTGATAAAGCAGTGTCATTAGTACTAAGGTCATCCTGACACAGGTTGAGCCTGTCTGTGAGTGTGTGGATACACCAGCACCATGGCGTGCCTACAGAACACACACTCGTCCTCACGTCTACACGTCCAGCCCTTTCTTCACCGTTCTTTCCCTTTCTTTGATTTTCTCTTATAAATGTAATTTTGTGTTATCTCTCCAGTGTGTGTCTGCTTCCCAACACCTCGCTGTCTTCACACTAATCTGTTTTCTCCAAGACTTGTGTTTATTTTCTCTGCATGTGATTTGATGGCCTCTTTATACAGAGTTGACTTATGTCTGTGTGTGTGTGTGTGTGTGTGTGTGTGTGTGTGTGTGTGTGTGTGTGTGTGTGTGTCGTATTGATGCATGAACAGGGTCAGGGAAGACCCTTTGCACATGTTTATGAAATATCAAGTATGTCCAGAATGTGAGGCAGTGGTTGGTGTTGGACGTAGTGCATGTATGGTGTTGGTTTGTCTTCATGTTGCCCTCTCCCCTCTCTCTCTCTCTCTCTCTCTCTCTCTGTTCCTCTGTCTGGACATGTCAGTTGCGTAACAGGTAATGTTACTGTCTCCAGTTTCTCATTCTCTCTTCTTCTCTCCCTCTGTCATTCTTCCTGTTCTACACAATCTTCTTCCAAACAAGCTTCCTCATCATCACATTTAAATGACCTTCGTCAGCACAAAATAGAACTGGGACTCTGGGCAAAATTGTGCATACCCCCCCCCCCCCAGCTTTACCCCACCCCACCCCCACCCCCCCCAGCTTTACCCCCACCCTCTCTCTCAGATCTAGATAAAGATAGAGCACTCATGTCCTGGCTTGCTGTGTTAGCCAACGCTTCAGGCTCCTTTATGTTACTGTGTTATGTGTTTAACAGTCATCATTCTACAGCATTATCCAGCTGCATCTCTTCTGAGTAACTTTTACATTTTTCTTCAAGGATGAATGCGTTCCAAGAAGAGGGAGGCTTCAGAAGAGGTAAACAAGTTTTTCATGTGTACATTTAGGAATGTGAAGTGTATACAAAATATGGGAATGCGCCCCCTGCTGTTGACGTACAGTAGAACAGAGGACTGTTGTGCTGCACAGTTTCACCCTCTCTTCCTCTTCCTCTTGCAAGTGGTAGACCGATTTAGATGCCCATGAGAAACTGTTCAGCTTAGAAATGCAGCTGTGAACACACCGTTCAGGGCTGGACTCTCAGCATTTACGCTTCTAGCACGTTTGCAAACGTCACTATTTAAAAAGTATTTCTTTAAATAGTGTATTTTCCTCCATTTGCATAATGGAAGAAGCAGCTCATGTGATTTGTGTTGTGACCTGAGTATCATCTGCAACTCGCTCTCTCTTTTCACACACACTCGCTCACTCTCTCTCTCTCTCGTTCTCTTTCTCACACTCTCGCACTCTCTCTGTCTTTAAACAGGGAAAGTTTTGCCCTTGTCAAAGGGGCGGTTCTTCTGCTAGAGGAAGGCGCGAGGTTGGGCATACATGAAGAAGCCACGCCCCCTCCCCACCCAGATGTGGGGGGTGTGGAGTCCGGCACTCAGCACAGGCACTTACACGCCATGGTTTCCTTGCTCAGGCCAGAGGACACCATCAAACTGGTGAGATGTCTGTGCACACGTCAGTGTAGTGCTGATATTACACCTGCTGACGTGGTTCCCACCACATAACGTGACTGTACTGAGTGTCTGTGTCTCACAGGCTGTGCGGCTGGAGTCTGTGAGCTCGGTCAGACTGAGGTATCTGCTCATCGTCACCACAGCCAGTCACAAGCAGGAGAGCCTCCTTCTGGGCATGGACTTCCCACATGTGAGCAGGTCCGCAAACGTCTTACAGAAAACACAGAAAATGCTTGTTTCCTTTCTGTCAAATAAATAATGAAGAAACCGTACACATGTATCACCCCTCCTCTCACTCCTCCACCCCCCCCTCACTCCTCTAATCACCCCTCTATCCTCCCAGTGATCACTGCACAATTGGCCTTGTCCTGCCCATTTGGAGTGACACCCAAGTGTATCTGGATGGTGATGGGTGAGTGTGTGAGCCACGACTCGAACATCTCTGGAGACTCGATGGCAGTAGAGAGGACAGGAATGAAGAACCTTATTCAAACCTGTGTGGCGTGACCTCTCAGAAATGCAACAGAGTAATGCTGCTTTTAACGCATACCTGGCCCACGTGCTGGTTCTTATATGAAGTCAGACATTTTTACTGGTCATAAGAACTAGCACTAGAACATCAGATATTCAGCTGCTGTAACGACACACACCCAACAGTTATTCCCACATTTCACACACCCAGACACACAGTTGTCACAAATGTTTAGCCTGACGTGATTCTGATGCCTGTCTGATTAAATGTAAGAAGAATATTTAACGTACTGTTTTTAAATACTACCTACATGATCTCCCTGTCAGGGGCTTCAGTGTAACATCTGCAGAAGTCACAAGGATATTCAAACCTGTGTCCATTCAGACCATGTGGTGAGTTCACAGACCGCACTGTTCTGAAGCGTGCGAGTCACCAATGTAGAGCTGCTCCTGGCTCAGTTGGTTCCCCATGGAGGTTGTTCGCCTCAGATTAGCTCGGAGTCATTTGTGAATGTGTGTGTGTGTGTGTGTGTGTGTCTGTGGTTTTATCAGTATTCACTGCTGTGAGTTTGAGCTCTATATGTGCTTGTGCCACCAGAGCTGCCAGAACTCTCTGTCTTTACACGTTTGTCACTGCTCTAATATTAGTATCAACATGTGTGTGCTACTTTGTTCTTAATAATCACTGCTCCATGTGTGTGTGTGTGTGTGTGTGTGTGTGTGTGTGTGTGTGTGTGTGTGTGTGTGTGTGTGTGTGCGGTAAGGTCAGTGCTTCAGGCTCTGCATGGCTGTTGTGAGCGGGCGGTGTGCGGTGCTGTGATCCCGGGCTGCGGTCTGGACTGGGCCCAACACTACCAGCACCACGTGGAGTCGGACCAGCAGTGTCTGAACGAGTGGAGGGCCATGACGGGCCTGGAGTCGGTGCGTAAAGACAGCAAGGGCAGCTCCACCGAGCGAGAGGCTGTGGAGAAGGAAATCAAAGCTCAGCTCCGAGACATCATGAGGTCTGAAGACCTGGAGAACATCACCTCCAAACAGGTAGGGGGAGATAGAGAGCATAGATGGAGAAGGCAGAAATACAGAGAGCAAGACTTAAAAAGCCAGGGAACATATTGTAAAACATAAAATGTGATTTTATAAAAAAGTGCATTAAACATTCAGCAAAATAAAAAAATCATTAAAATCACAATCGTATAACCATAGGTGTCTGTATGAACCTACTGATGAGGATTTTTAAATAATTCTGAATTTCCCACATAAGCACCTTGTTCACAGGCGCTGATGGAATGGAAGTATTTTAGGTGAATGAGTGAATGGTGGAATTGTTACTAATTCATCAGAAGAGTGAAACATCTGATGAAATAGGTCATTTAGTGAAAGATATTCACAGGACTCACTGTTCGTATGTACATAGTGAGCTCAGATGATCAACCTAAATGGAATGAAACAGATTCTGTTCTTCCCTGGGGCTTTATGGGGAAAGGCATTATCGTAAACACCATACGTGTAGTATTTAGTATTATACTATCTTATGTGGCCTTTTTGTTAGTATGTACTATTGGTGCATGAGAAGTGTGTGTGTGTGTGTGTGTGTGTGTGTAGGTTCGATCTTCTCTGGAGACTAGGATTGGCATAGACATGAAGAATTACAAGGAATATATTGATAATGAGATGATGGTCACCATGGCGCAGATGGACAAACCATCCAAAATCCTGGATTACCTTTATCTGGTGAGAGCAACCCAGTACACACACCTCACACACACACCTCAAATGCCCCCCCCCCCCCCCCACCCACCCCACACACACCTCACATGTCCCCCACACACCTCACACACACACACCTCACATGTCCCCCACACACCTCACACACACACACACACACATTTACATTTACATTTATGGCATTTGGCAGACGCCCTTATCCAGTGCGACTTACATTTTTATCTCATTTTTATACAAGTGAGCAATTGAGGGTTAAGGGCCTTGCTCAGGGGCACCTCAGTTATGGCCTCAGGTCTGAGGATCGAACCCACGACCCTCCGGTCACAAGACCAGTTCCTTAACCACCAGGCCATGACTGCCCACACACACACACCTCTCACACGTCCCCCACACACCTCACATGTCCTGTGTTCACTGTTCCACGCTCATGTTTCCACACTGCTGATGTGCTGATGTATTTGACAGGGTTCAGAGTGGAATGCAGCTAACTTTGATGAGCTTCACAAAAACAAGTGGGTCAATCTTCATTACTGCTGATTCTGTTTATCCTCCATATTTACTGAAGGTGGAGCTGCATTCCGATTGGACGTACTGTAATATGCCGCTATGAACAATTAATGTGTTTGTTATATTGCAGTGTGGGCTACATCCTAAACGTCACCATGGAGATCGATAATTTTTACCCAGAATCCTTCACTTACATGAACGTGCGAGTGTATGATGTGGAAGCTACAGACCTCCTCTCACACTGGAACAATACGTACATGTTTATCAATGACGCAAGGCAAGAACTCGACGTTTATGAATTCATGTGTGTTCCCGAACGTCACACGAAACGTTTGAATGTCGTGTGATGTTGAAGCGGAGTACAGTTGTGAAAGTGGGAGTGATGTAAATGTTGAGGGTGCACTGCTGCCCCCTAGAGGCGCTCATCAGCGTGTGATCTTGTCTTGTGCGGGCGATGCAGGAAGCGGGGTCAGGCTGTTCTGGTGCACTGTAAGATGGGCGTGTCTCGCTCCGCCTCCACGGTGATGGCGTTTCTGATGAAGCAGCAGGGATGGGGATTAGACCACGCCCTCAACTACGTCAGAGAGCGCCGGCCAATCGTACAGCCCAATGACGGCTTCCTCAGACAGCTGCAGACATACAGCGGGATTCTGAGTGCCAGGTCAGACAGTACTGAATCAAATCATGAATCAAGTAATGATTTAAAGTAAGGAATCAAGTACTCACAGTAATGACTCAAGATCGACTTGGTGCTAAAGTGCATTTTGTGCATTTTTGATTCTAGCCTGTTACAAAAGACGATTCTTGCCTATATCTACTGCATGCTTTAAGTATTGTCTTCAGTAAGATCCAAACACTGTCGATGTTCTCACACATAAGATTAGAATGTGAGTGTTTGGCAGTGCGGCTGAAGTGGCTATACTGTAGTTCACAGGGTCAGACTGCAGACCGTAGGTCATCACGGGGTCAGACTGCAGACCGTAGGTCATCACAGGGTCAGACTGCAGACCGTAGGTCATCACAGGGTCAGACTGCAGACCGCAGGTCATCACAGTACAGCCAGTGATATCTCATGGATGTCCTTTATGCTTTGCAGTAAGCAACGCCACAGCGACCTCTGGAGGCGAAAGTCCAAATCAGAAAGCCAGCAGACACCAGCCACAATGCCTGAGCAGGGGGCAGGGAGTGAAGGAGAGGATGAAGAACAAGAAGAGGAAGAGGACGAGAGCCCAGAGGAGGAAGAGAGCTATGAGGAAGAAGCCAGAGATGTAAAGATCAGTGCACACAGAGCCCATCATGACTCTGATTGGTTAAATACTCTGATTGGTTAAAGACTCTGGTCCATTACATTCCTTTAGCTTCCCTTGTGTGTTCCCTCTGTCTGTCTCAGGTGTTTGAGGACACGGTGGCTAACAGTGTGCCTGACACTGCAGGGGGAGTCGTACCAAGCCCTGTAATTACTGTTCAGGACAGTGACAAGGTCTGAATCGTCCATTACGCACTATATTACTTTGTGAGGTGATGCTTCTTAAACATACTGGTTTTGTTTGTCTAAATTTTAAATGTTAAAGTTTCTCCCCCATATATATCTCTCTCTCTCCCTTCATCTCTCTCTCACTCTAGCAGGTGACTCCAAGCCCCAGCAGGAGTGGTAGGATGGATCTGTTTTCTCTCATGCAGTCTATACAGTTGGATGATGAAGACAGACTGAGTGACTTGGAGGTATCCGTAATAAATGCCTTACACTGGGAAGGGCAAGGGAGGGCAAACATGTCAAACCTTTTAACGTTAAATTCCTATGGTGGGTGGTTCATTTGTAGTACAGCAACACACTCAGAAAACAATTCTTATTGGTGCAGAACGCTGCCACCCAGAGGCTATCACCTGCACAGCGGAGGCGGAGTCACAAACGGAGAGCCCTCACTCACCAGAAAGCTAATGTGGACTGCTCTCCAGATCCAAGTAGCCAATCACAGAACAGAAACCAGGATAAGGCCGAGCCCTTGACTTCTCAAGAGGAGACGCCACAGGATGAAGACGGGGCCAGTGGCTAAGACAGGAAAGGAGAGCTAGGATAACAACAACACCGAGGGAATACAAGGAGGAAAGAGTACTGACATTTACCTTGCAAATTGTATCATGTCGTTGGAGAAAAGTATAGTAAATTAATCCCTTACGCACACACACCAGATGTCCATACCTTCTTTAGACACACTGCACATGACCCCATCATGTCTGCAACACAGAGCAGACACAGGGAGATTCCTCACAGGTCCCAATACACAACACCCCTCAGTCCACAGACACACACACAAACTACAATGCAGGGTTGCCGTGGGACTTCCTGTCAAATGATGGTGGGAGACTTGTCTTCAGGCGCCAGATGTCACTCAGTGCCTTTCTGTGAACCTCTTCACTTCTCCACGTGCGGTAACCCTGAGTCACAACAGCCACCTCACTGACTTCAGGACAGTATTAGACGTTCAGTCATCACGAATGAGTTAACTATGAGCTGAGGGCCTGGCCCTGTATTAGTACTGAACAATATTATTATTATTATTTGTTAATATTATTGCTTTTTCTGCAAACCTTTAAATTTTCTGTAGTTTTAAGTCCCTTTATTCTATGCAACGGGCCTTCTACTCTTACACTGTAGCTGGTTTTATGTGTTTTCTTTGACTGTGACGCGTCATGCTGACTCTCCTGGTGTGAAAACTGCAGTTAATCTTTTTGAGATAGTATGATGTGATGACATTAACAGGAATCTTTCATACTACTGTGCCCTAATGGTTCTAAATTTCAGAACATTCTTCAGTACTTTTTTGTACGTTTCCCTGTCAGTGAGCTTTAAGCTTGCGTGTATTGAAGATTTTTAACTTGCATGGTGAACAAATTCTGAGAACACGTCTGGGCGACGGTCCAGAATAAAGGAACATCAGTGACTTGAATCTCTCCGAATGTGCCACGATTCAAACACTCACTGGATGAAACGCCTCCACTGCTCTGTGACGGCACAAGTCACTCTGCCCAATTCTACAGTCTCAGTGCCTTCAGTTTAAGAGACTGGACCAAAATGGCACATATGATGTTTTAATATATGCTAGTATGGATGAGGCTGTGAGCGTATGATCAGTGTTTTTGATAATGTGCATGTCTGATTTTATGATGAAGAATGTCACTTGGGTATTTGTGTGTGTCAGTACAGTATTCTGCTGTGTACTGATGAGTGTGCAGAGAAGCAGGTTTATTAGACAGGATTAATGCCTCACTGGCCAGTGTAATCAGTGGTTACACCAGATTGTTATACCAAAGTAAACCTGTTCAGCATTTAATGTCTTCACTGCTTGATATGTTCTTTAATCATGAAAATGGCTTGTTTAAAATATATAAAATATACTGTATGCTGAGGTAGAAAATGCCTGTTGGATTTTTAAATAGGTGCACATCCAAATTTACATAATGCAAAAAAGAAAAAAGTGCCATTTGTGACCTCCACCCATCCATCCACTCATCCATCCATCCATGATGCTGTTCTGATGACTCTTTTAGACTGCGCACCTTCTGGAAGAGGTCATGTGATTTTGTTTTATTTATCTTCCATCATGGAATTTTTTCTCTTCAACTATGTTTTTTTTAATCTGTGATGCACCTGTTTTTTCTTGCTGTACAAAGTAAAAATAAATATAAGAATTTATCAAATCAGTAAATTATTAAATGTGATGTTTCTTTCTGAATATTAAAGTGTGCTTAATTTTTACTCCAAATTGTATCACTGGGTCTTTCTGATTCTTTGAATTTAGGATTTTAGGGGGGAATCAATATACTAGGTATCTCTTCCTCCATACGTCAAAAAATAACTTGTGGCATCCCCCAAGGATCAATTCTTGGGCCGTTACTATTCAACCTATATATGCTTGTTACCACACATCATTAATAAACATGGTATTAGTTATCATCAACATGCAGATGACACTCAACTTTATATTTCGCTAAAGCCCTAAAATCAATTTGCTCACTGTTTGACTGCATAGATGATATACAGACATGGATGTCTGACAATTTTCTGCAGTTAAATAAACAGAAGACAGAGGTTCTTGTTCTTGGCAGTGATTCACAAAGGAATGATGTCCAGACTTATTTAAATCAAATGAATCTGAATGCCAGACAATGTGTTAAGAACCTGGGCGTCACCTTTGATAATGAGCTCAGCTTCAAATCACATATCATGACTACATGCAAGACAGCTTACTTTCACCTTCGAAACATCACTAAAGTCCGAGATATGCTCTCTCCTGCTGACAGTGAAAAACTTGTCCATGCATTTATCACACCAAGGCTAGATTATTGTAACGCTGTTCTATCTGCTCTTCCAAAGAGCTCTATTTCGCACCTACAGCGAGTTCAGAACGCGGCTGCAAGAGTTCTGACCCGCAGGAGAAAGAGAGATCATATTACACCTGTCAGCTTTAGAATAGATTTTAAGGTTCTAGTTATGGTTTTTAAATGTCTTCATGGTCTTGCCCCTCTACCTCAGTGAAATGATGGTTAGATATGTTCCAGTCAGGTCTCTCAGGTCTTCAAATAGTAATCCACTGGTGATTCCTAAAAGCCGATTAAAGATTGGCGAGGGTGCTTTTAGCCACTATGGCCCAAAGCTCTGGAATTCTCTTCCTGAAGAGCTCAGAGGCATTTCATCCCTGCATAGTTTTAAGAACAGTCTCAAAACACTCCTGTTTAGAGCTGCTTTTAGTTCGAAACTCTCAATCTTATTTACTTTATTACATTATGTTGTCTATTATTTTCTAAATCTAATTATCTTAATAGTTTTATCTTATTTACTTTACTTTTTTATTATATCTTATTTACTTTACTTTTTTACTTTTTAATAATAAATAATAATAATGCATTTTATTTAATGGCACCTTTCTAGCACCCAAGGACACCGTACAATAAAAGACAATCATAAAATTAGACAAAGGAAATAAACATAAGATAAAAATAAATTAAATTAAATATTCCAATCAAGACAGGGGAAGTTTTATAAAGAAAATGCAATTTTAAACAGATGAGCTTTGAGTCTGGATTTAAATTCTGTGAGTGAGTCTGTATTCCGGAGTGCAGGTGGTAGTGAGTTCCAGAGTCGAGGAGCAGAGCGGCTGAATGCTCTGGTCTCCATAGTGACAAGACGAGCAGAGGGTACAGTTAACTGTATGTATGTATGTATTTTTATGTTATTTTAATATTTTTATCTTTAATTTCTTTTAACATTTTCCTTTTGTCTTATCTCCTTTTAATGTTTCTTTTTATTTATACTGTAAAGCACTTTGAGTTGCATGTATGTATGAAAGGTGCTATACAAATAAAGATTATTATATTATTATTATTACCATGATCTAACAAAATTTTAAGCTAAATCTTACCACTAACAAAATGTTGAGCTATAATGCACTTGGAAAACCATGTATGTAGAGACATACATGTAAGTATGTAAGCACATGTAAGTAGATATTGCAGTTGAACAGAAATATTTGGATTTTATTTACCTGCCTTGTCCCTGAAAATCTTCCATCCACAACCAGGAAATATATGAAGCAATAATGAACATCAGATGGATGCATTTACAGCTGTTTAAACAGTTTAATAGTTAAGCAACTTAAAAAAAAAAACATTTAAATGTATTTGCGTCGTGGTTCATTCAGAACTACACCCCCATCTTTCATGGCTGTTGTAAAGGCCCGGACCTGAAACAAGAATATATGACGATGCTCATTCAGTATAAAGTACATGGTGATGATTGAGGGTAAACTACAGTGGGGTGTACTCGTGTGTGGAAGGAAGTTTCATCTTCCCTGCGAGAGACTCACCGTGCTAGAGCGGAAGACCCAGGGGATCTCCCAGTAGACCACGTGGGTGACGCCAGCCTCGAGGCACCTCTGGGCCAGAACCTCACCCACAGCTTGGCACGCCGCCACACAGCGGGTGGAGCCCAGCTCTTTCTTCACCGCCCACTCTTGGGTGGAGCACGTGAGCACGGGCACGTGAGAGTCACGCGGGTACACCTTTGCAGATATGTGATGCTGGGAGCGTCTGAACACCAGTCTGGTGGGATTACGGGGGATTACAGCATCAACAGCTTAATCACAAATTTGTTCAGTTTAACAAAAATCTGTGAATCTCAATTCAGTGAGACGAGACTTTGGAGTTTTGCTTTAGAAGCACGTGATGTACAAACTGAGGTAAATAGAGCCATAGTCAATTATTGACAGGGATAAACATTACGATTCATATTCCTGTACACCACAAATACTGGAAAAATTGTGATTTCATAATTCAGTAAATGATATAAGTGAGCAACTCTGGCCCCTCCCTCTCAGATGATAAGTGGGAGGAACCATGCAGTAATAATGGGAACAATTCTGGCAAGGTGGTAAAACTGCTTAGACACCACGTAGAAAATGCGCACACACGTGCACAGAAGCACACTCACCTGTGGTAGTAGCGCCGTGAAGGCCAGACGGTACTCCAGCCTCTGTCCTTCACGGCAAGTGCCATCTGTTCCAGGTTTCTGGGGTTTCGGTTGACAAAAATCGGATTAATATTTTCATTATGGTTAACGTCCGTCTCCAGCTGGGGTGCAGTTTGACTCAGAGTCCGAGCTAAGAAGCAAGAAAGGGGAGAAGGACCAGCACACAATCATAAGGTTAAAGATGTTAAAGATGATGAATAACGCAAGTTTCACCACTTACTGTAATCAACAATGAATTGTGCAGCTGCTCACCAAGGTCTTTCATCTACTACTCCCACAGATCTAAAACAACTAACATCTAACTAAACACTAACAACCATGTGACTGAAGAACAAGCCACATGTTCTAGCTGCTCCGCTCCAAATCGTTCCATTTTTGTTTGTCCACTGTGAATTCCTCAAAAAAGGGACATCCTGGATAATCATCAGGACAAGTCAGCAAACCTAATGTCCATTTATGTGGTTAGGTCAATAAGATCAAGTTCAAAGGAGCTTGACTGGATATGAAAACAACACTAATAAGACTTCCATGTATGCCAGAAATTAACAGTGAGATGGCAGGAGCATAAAACTCACTGTATCCTAGCAGCTGTGTTCAGCGTTCTTAGTTCATTTGTTTACATTATTTTAGGTCTATAAAATCATTTTCTATTTAACAAATGCATTAAAATGTATAAACTCACCCCTTTAAATAACTTTTTATTGCTCTTTTATTGCTACATTCTGAATGCGAGAGGTTAATTAGGGCTGGAAACAACGAGTAAAACAGGTCACAGAGTCCTTATATTTTGGTCGAACAATAAAACAAAATGATTCGGGTAAAACAGCCAAGTCCATTTTACAGTCAGGGTTCATACACTTTTTTGACAATTAATTTCCATGACTTTTCCATGACTTTTCCATGACTTTCAGGCAAATTTCAATGACTATACATTCTCTAAACATATGTGTAGACATGAAAAATAAGAAAAAATCCAGGCCAAAATTCCACAGTATATCATAAATTAATGAAAAGCCACGTGGTTTAATTGAAAAAATAAACATTTACCGTATTTTCAATATCAATATACGTCGCACCTAAAAAGTTTTTTAAATGGAAAATGTTGTAGCTATAAGCCGTATCCGGGCTAAAAGTGAGTCCCCGCTTACCGACGGGTCTGGTTAACGACGGACTGGAGTTACGACCGACTTTTCGTAATTTTGCGCGGTGCGCGAAGGTGCAGTGGCAGCACAGTGGAGTGTAGTGGAGTGGTGTATAGTGTATGATAAGCTGAAGCAGCGCAGCCTCCACCGTAGCCCATCTCGACAACGCGATCGCTCTTTCTCGCGTTGTACGCACGCAGTTTTTTTCTATACTGTATTTATGATTAAAGCGTATCTAAATCTAGGGTCACGCTTAACGACGAAAACTGCTTTACGACAGACTTTTCAGTCTCTAACCCCATCGTTAACCGATTGGTTAACCACACAGTGCACATTTTGCACGTGTCCTTGTCTTTCTCAAACCACAGCTTGTATTTGTCCAACTGAAGCAGCCATTGTTGAATCGGCATTTACCAGCATTACGCTGATTTACATGTCAAAGTACAATCTACAGCTCCGTTTGGAGTCCGTCGCTAACGCAGCGAACTAACGTGTGAAGTTACGTTAGCGGTCCGTACAATGAAAAAAAGGCTATATATATATATTTCTTCCGGTTATCAGAACGACAAACATTTATTGTGTCAAGCAAATTTCCATGACTTTTCCAAAACATTTGAGTATTTTTATTTTTTCCAAAACTTATCCAGGCCTGGAAATTGCTATTTTCAAATTCCATAACTTTTCCAGGTTTTTCATGACCGTACGAACCCTGTACAGTTAAAGAGTAACATTTAAATGATGGTATGTATGTGTAATATTGTATGTCAGAGCCCACTGGAGCTCGTTAAGGACATTAATGTCCACTAAACCCCAGAGCGAGCCTGCCCTTTCTCCAGAGGACAGGAGGAAAACGACCTTACAACCACAGTGTGTGCTTGCTGCAGTCCATGACATAAAAACAGACATTATTATGATCAAAGACACGGTCATGACATAAAAACAGACATTATTACGATCAAAGACACGGTCATGACATAAAAACAGACATAATTATGCCCAGAGACACGACAATGACACAAACAGACATAATTATGCCCAGAGACACGACAATGACACAAACAGACATTATTATGCCCAGAGACACGACAATGACACAAACAGACATTATTATGCCCGAGGACACACGTTTGACGGGTGTGTGGTCTTGTCCTTACCGGAGTGTCTCCATGTCCGCCCCGCTCCGCCACCCAGCACCAGGCGAGCCGCACCACACAGCGCCTTCACCAACGACATGCTGCAACCGCTGACTTAACACATGGGCAAAAAACAAATACGTGACCAACTGTTAACGATGTAACCTTGTGGCGAATAAAAACGACAATATCATTGAATTATCACCGAATTCGCAAGCTAACGCCCTAGTTCAAATACGCGGCTGGGGGCGGCCATTTTGTGGTGGTGTTACTGTAATTATAGCCGTAGAAACCAGGCGCACTACAGACGTTCCGGGTACAGCGGCGCTTTCGGAAGAAAACGCGTCACCTTCTCTTCCTTAAGACTTACTGCAAAAATGGGAAATTAAAACTAATATATGTATATTTGCTTCCTCTGTCCGAAACGTCCCGTTTCTCTGGAAAATGTATGTACTTTACTATATATTTACGCATGGACGTAGTTTTGATTTCACAAGTGGGGGGGACACAACCTGGGGTGGCGAACTGTTAAGCGGGGGGGGGGGGGGGGGTGCTGCATGATCCTAGTGCTAGATTTGTCGCTATTTGGATATTGGTTTTTTTACCGTTAAAAAGTGGGGGGGACATGACTTTGTCACTACTTAAATATTTGGTTTTAACTGTAAAAACTGGGGGGGACCAAAACCGGCTTTTGAAAAAGTCCGTGTATTTACGTGTCTCTCTCTCTGTCGCGCGCGCGCCACTTAAAAAAAAACGGATTCAGCTCGCGCGCGTCCAGTAGAAACGTCGCGAGACTGGTTAGCCAGTTAGCTTATAACGGTTTAATGCGCTTAAATTACACACAGATTATAGCTTCACATGTCAAATAGAAATTCTATCTTTACATTTAAAATCGAGGTTATATCTTTACATATAAAAGTGAGGTTATATCTTTACACATCAAATTGATGTGAGGTGAAGATGGAGGTGTTTGTCATGAATGTGAAGGGTAAGTATTGAGGTGTCAGTCAGTCTGCTGTCAAAATAAATCCGAGGGGAGCGTTAACTAACTCTCTTTGAAAGTTCAAAGATAAATAATTAATTTTAACTTTAGGTTCAGGGCGCCACAGAAACACTAGTAGTGGGTATTATATTTTCACTTAAAGGGAAACAAACATTTACAACTAATTACCGCAGAACTGTAATAACTAAACATTATTTATCGTAATTGGTTTTATGAAATAAGTATATTCCACTGTTCCTACCTACAGTAGGAACCTGGAGCTGTTATAATTTCTTAAACCCACCAGGTGTCGCTGTTTTGTGTTAATGTTAAATGGGAAAACGGCTGTAAATAAATTCACATACAGGTATTTTCAAGATATGATAAAAAATATAATAATAAAGCAGATTGCCTGTCTGCTAACATCCAAAATACTCTTGCTAGCACACTGGAGAAATTAATTTTTTTAATGAAAAAAGTACAAATGAATCATTCAATAAATGTTTCAATAAATAGGGGTATCTGTTTCTACCTACATGCACAAACTTATTTATTCATTTTCAGTTTTTAGTCCCACGTTTAGATCTGTCTGTTTATTAGAAGCTAATGTTACACGTTTATTTTTAATACCCTTTTTTCATTTTTTTACATAACATGATTCATATCCGCGATACAGCAGGTCATGTTTATGATGTGTGTTTCTCCTGTAGGTCTCGCAGAGACGCTCTTACACAGACAAAGTAATGACAATGTGAACGACGTCATTGAGAAGCTGTTTGCTCAGGTTCTGTCCCTTGAGCAGCCCGAAAAAATACAGGATTCACAGGTGCCCACGTTATGGATAATGAATTTTGCAATACAACATTGTCTAAAAATTCACACTATGCATTGTAACAAAGATATCTGTGGCATGGACACACCACATTAAGGAAAAAGATGCCTTGAAGAAATCCAGTCTATATGTAGGTCATAGGTAATCAAATATTAACACGAAAAAGATTATCCTTTGAATTACAGCCTCCTTTCAGTAACTATCTTACTTCAATATACATTGTTTACAGTACAGATCTAAAAAATCATGACTTTTTAATAATATTTACAGACTGCACAGGAAATTCTTCCTTGACAGAAATTATTGTGTACTTTTTTCATGTACTTTAGTCCTAAGTTTACACCTCTGGCTCTGGGTTGCAGTTGTTGGTGTTGATTTTCTGATAAATAGAAGTCGTTCTATATTAGCCATCTTTATGTTTTGTTACCATTTATGTGACTGTATTGTTTTCAGTAATTTTCACACTTTTTTCACACTTGTTTTAACACCATGTCCACTTCTTCAGAACCCTTCACAGTGTGAAGCACACAGCTCAGCTCATCAGTTAACCTGTGGTTAACATGTACTTGAACCACCAAAACACTTTAGGTTTCCTCCCAGCAGGGGCGCAGATGGCACTGGGGACGGGGGGGACATGTCCCCTCCAGATTTATATTGACCCCATCCGAAATCTAGCATCTACAAGCATAAACGTATATATTGTACAGCTTGGTCCCCCTCACTTCAGAATTTACATCTGCGTCCATGCCTCCCAGTGCACCTCCTACATCCATCACTGTAGCGTGTGCTCTCTCCCACAGGACTGATGTGACACTGCGTGTACAATGAACTTCATCACAAACATCTAGTAAAACTGAAAAATACAGACACCGTGGCTTTCAATATCCTTTTTTTTTTGTTTTGTTTTTTAAAATATCCTCTATTATTTCAAACTAGCTAAACAAATGTAAATGTGAAATTACTGTTTTACTGTATCAGAAACCTAGTATATACAATATTAAGTGTAGAATGTGAATTTGCTGAATCCAGGAGTTTCATCCAAGAGTTTCATCCAGTAGTCCCATCTACGGCAGTGAAATCGAAATGTCTGCAAAATTTGATGTTGTTGTACAGCCTTTGCTGGTGGCAAACCTTGACTGAGAGATGTTTTCATAAATAAATGTTGATGAATGCCTTTTTGTCAAAACAATGCAAATCTATTCTGAAACTATGGCCATGGTATTTAGTGTGAAAACAAAGAATAAACTGTAATATAATAAACGATATCATTTAAATACTATATCTATATCTACCGGTATATATATATATATATATATATATATATATATATATATATATATATATATATATATATATATATATATATATATATATATATACACACACACACATACACAAGCACACACACACACACACACACACACACACACACACACACACACACACACTAAATTCTAAAAAACATTTCTGTTTTGTGTTTGTAGGTTGAAGAAATTGCTATTCAGTTATGGAACTGGGCTGTGACCAAAAATGTTGGTTCAGCTATCAATGAGCAACAAAAAGCCAGAGGTTAGGTCCTGTCATCATCTCCCATGACTCTCCAGCACTTAACACTCGCCTGTGCACCAACATATCATGTCCACTAATGGGTTATGTCCTCACCATACACACCGTGGCTTGACGTCATGGGTTATGTCCTCACCATACACACCGTGGCTTGACGTCATGGGTTATGTCCTCACCATACACGCCGTGGCTTGACGTCATGGGTTATGTCTTCACCATACACGCCGTGGCTTGACGTCATGGGTTATGTCTTCACCATACACACCGTGGCTTGATGTCATGGGTTATGTCTTCACCATACACACCGTGGCTTGACATCATGGGTTATGTCCTCACCATACAGGCCGTAGCTTGACGTCATGGGTTATGTCCTCACCATACAGGTCATGGCTTGATGTTAGATGTTTCCATAGGTTTTACCCTCAGCTGTGTGCTCTTCGTGTGTGTTTCAGTACGCCATGTGGCATGCAGACTCCTGTATTTATGTGAACCTGTGAGCCCATCAGAAAATGCCATTCGCAAGCAGATTTTGGTTTGTCCTCTTGCTACATTTCTCTTTGTGCAGTTTCTTCTCTTGTCTTTCTAAATAAAGCTCATTTTGTATTTTGTCTTATTTTGCAATGCAGACGCTGTTATTTTGTGTGCTGACGTCTCCCTTGTGGTCTGTTCTGGCTGTAGTAGACTGTTGTGAACAGTGAGTTGTGTGTTTTACAGATGGCCAGTAAGACAGGGAGAACATGGCTGGACTGCAAACACCCCGAGCTGGCTGATGATTTTCTGAGTCGTGCTGTAAATGTAAGTGTGTGTGTAGAAGTTGCGGATGCTTACAGAGTGGAAACGTTCAGAAATGGTTTACATAGAAACGAAGTCTAAGCCTATAAATTCAGTAAACTATCAGTGTCTGGGTTTTCCTTCTTCACCTAAATAGCAATGCGTATGTGTTGCTATGCTTATGTCATGATAATGCCATGTTTAAATAGGATATTGCTGACCTAAATATGTCATTATTGCTGATGCAGTAATAATGCGTTGTGTGATTTCACAGAGCCTGGAGACTCTTTACTGCAAACTAACATCTCAGGGAGATGGAGATGCTGATAACAACATCCCCAAAGGAGACGTGGAGAAAGATCTGCTGCGGGTGCTGTCTTATCAAGCTGAATCGGTGAGCACAGACAGATTGTACCTCATATCTGCATAGGACACTCTGTTGAAAACATATTGCAGTCAGTATGCAGTGAGTCTAATTATCCTAGGGGAGAATCCCTAACGAATAAGTAGCTAAAGGAAACAGGAGGCCTTCAATAAAAGGGTGGTGTGTTGCCCTTGCAGGCAGTTGCTCAAGATAACCACCAGGAGGCAGTGTCCTGTATGCAGCGATGTAAAGAGATACTTCTAAGGCTTCCCAAGGAGGTGTGCTGCCACTACCTGCACCTTGAATACCTTTAAAGTACTGCATATTGGTCATTTATAATATTTTGAAGAAAAAATGTCTTTTAGACTGGCTATCTGTCCCTCATTTGCTATAACTTTGGTGTGGATACATACAATAAAAAGAAGCATGAGGAAAGTTCATTTTGGCTCAGGTAAGACTGCACTGTAAATGTGCTGATCAATACACAGAGAATAATACTGCAGTATATGAGCAGTACAAAGGAACAGGATCAGGTCATTGTGGAACTGCTAGTAATAATAGTCTATTATATGTAATAGTTAAACATACTGGCTAATCTGCTGTTTTGCTTTGATGTGCAGTCAGAGCTACGATATAGGGAGGATGAATGTGCAGTTCTCTCCAGGGCAGGACATGCAGGTAGGGACTTCTGTGGCCTGTTGAGTTGACATTTCTGCTCCTCCTTTCGGATTGTTAATTGTGTGTTTTGTTTGTTTTTATGGAAACATATTCTTTTACTAGGCCAAAGTCTTAAGACTTCTTGCTACAGTTTATATGGAGTTAGACTGTCATAAGTACCAGGATAAAGCTCTTCATGCTGTTAGCCTGGCCAATAAGGTATAATAAGTTATTCAGAGTTTGTAAATGATATTCATTCATTCATTCATTCATTCATTCATTCATTCATTCATTCATAATTTAAAGACCTTTGGATGCCTCACATTAGGTTGTGTGTGTTGACAGGAAAGCCCACACCAAGCAGGGTTTTATCTGAAGATTCGCATTATGCTGAAGACCAGAAAACCAGATGAAGCTGTCAGATCTGGTGAGTCACAAACCTTTTTTGAATAAGCGTTTTTCTGACCTGGGTGTGTGTGTGTCTGACCGAATGCAGATAAGGCTAACTCAGCTGTCCCGTTTCTCTTTGACCTGCCTACTGTCTCTGATAGGGCTGACAGAACTGCTGGACTCGCAGGTTCCTCTTCATGTGTGTCTGAGCACAGCTAAACTGCTAATGGCAGAAGATAGGTTATAACTTAGAACATTAAATGTTCTGTTGTACATTGTGCGTGTAATAACGTTTCTTGGCGTGTGTGCTGTTGTCATATTGAGCCACAAGAGGGGTCATCATGTGTTCTCAGAGAAGCCCTGGCGTTTGAGTTTCTGAAGAAGGTGAGTGAGAGGTTCCAGCGTTCTCCTGAGCTGGGGGACGTGCTCCTGCTTCACATCAGGATGTTGCTGCAGAGCGGCAGAGAGCTTCTGGGCCAGCAGAAGGTCGAGGATGCGATCACGGGTACGGCCAATGAACGAGCTTGAGATCCAGTCACTGCTACCCTCAGCTAAGTGGGTGTGACACAGTACCACACTAGGACGCTCATAACGGGTAGTGGGAGAGGTGCTCACACACCTGTCTGGCCCAGGTGATGTAGAACATTCAGGTGTAATTGGTTAGACTGTGAAATGTTGAGCAGCCAGTTGAATGTACTTGTCTGATTACTGTTCAGGACATTACACAGGAAGTCAGTTATCACCACAAACTCTGATCTCCTTCCATTTACTACTGTGGGATAAAGCGTCTAAAAACTTTGAGGTATTAATTGTCCTCAGTTTGCTACACTCAGAGGTATTTCTTCTTTTTATTAGTATTACAAAAAGGACATTTTTGCCCAGGCTAAGAACTATTCTGAGGCTCTGCAGTGGTACAACTACTCTCTGAGCTTTTACAAGGCAGGTAATGTTGATACAAACCTGGCCAAACTTCAGAGGAATAGAGCTTCCTGCTTTCTCCATCTGCAGCAACTAGACAAGGTAGAGTACTGTTCCACCATACAATACTCTCACCTTACACATCTAGACAAGGTAGAGTACTGTTCCACCATACAATACTCTCACCTTACACATCTAGACAAGGTAGAGTACTGTTCCACCATACAATACACTCACCATACACATCTAGACAAAGTAGAGTACTGTTACACCATACAATACACTCACCTTACACATCTAGATAAGGTAGAGTACTGTTACACCATACAATACACTCACCTTACACATCTAGATAAGGTAGAGTACTGTTCCTCCATTCAATATACTCACCTTACACATCTAGACAAGGTAGAGTACTGTTACACCATACAATACACTCACCTTACACATCTAGACAAGGTGGAGTACTGTTCCACCATACAATACTCTCACCTTACACATCTAGACAAGGTAGAGTACTGTTCCACCATACAATACTCTCACCTTACACATCTAGACAAGGTAGAGTACTGTTACACCATACAATACACTCACCTTACACATCTAGACAAGGTGGAGTACTGTTCCACCATACAATACACTCACCTTACACATCTAGACAAGGTAGAGTACTGTTACACCATACAATACACTCACCTTACACATCTAGACAAGGTGGAGTACTGTTCCACCATACAATACACTCACCTTACACATCTAGATAAGGTAGAGTACTGTTACACCATACAATACTCTCACCTTACACATCTAGACAAGGTAGAGTACTGTTACACCATACAATATTCTCACCTTACACATCTAGACAAGGTAGAGTACTGTTCCACCATACAATACACTCACCTTACACATCTAGACAAGGTAGAGTACTGTTCCTCCATTCAATATACTCACCTTACACATCTAGACAAGGTAGAGTACTGTTACACCATACAATACACTCACCTTACACATCTAGATAAGGTAGAGGACTGTTACACCATACAATACTCTCACCTTACACATCTAGACAAGGTAGAGTACTGTTCCACCATACAATACTCTCACCTTACACACCTAGACAAGGTAGAGTACTGTTCCACCATACAATACACTCACCTTACACATCTAGATAAGGTACTGTACTGTTCTGTTCAAGGTACTGTACTGTTTCACCATACAAGACAAATTTCATAGTAATAGTTAGTCATTGTTTTTATTTTAGGCTAAGGAAGCTATTTCAGAGGCAGCCAGGTGTGATCCAGACAGCCTCTTTACACAGTTTAGTATCTACAAGATTGCAGTTTTGGAGAATGATGTTGAGAAGGGTCAGTGACGTTTGTACAGTGTAACATCTCAATTATGTGTACACGACTGTAGCTCATTCTCATGAAAAAAACAAACCTATTAACCATCACAAGCAAGTTTGTGGTGACGGTGTGGTTGATGGGCCCTCAGCCGCGGACGCTGTGAGGCGCATGGGTGTCCTGGTCCAGACTCCTGTGTCCAGTGAAGACAGGCTGCTGCTACGTGAGCACGCAGCGGTGAATGTTCTCAGCCTAGCTGCTCAGATTGCCCTGGAGGTGAGTGGGAACCCTGCACATGCACAGTGTGTTTATTTAGCTACACAATATAGCTGCACTTACACACTACCAGCCCACTTTTGGTCTGTATGTTAATTGGTTGATGATAACTTGTCTTGTTTCCTGTGGCCTTGATCCTGAAAACATTTGACTGTGTATATGAATACAAACATCTGAGTTTATACTCATTAAGTGTTTGTGGCCTGTGGTACAGTCACATGACTGTAGAGAACAATACGGGTGTGTGGGGTGTTGGATTGATAACAGCTGACTGTAAATGTATGGTGGCCCATTAGGTACATCTGTAAAGTAGGTGTACCTAGTTTAAAGTGATTCATTCATTGAATTTCCCCTATTGTTTCTGACAACAGCATTGCTTGTTATCTTACCAATGTTATGAATGCTGAGTGCTAAGCAGTTGTTGGATAACAGTGGCTCTGTTCCAGTATGTTCCAGTATGTTCCAGTATGTTCTAGTATGTTCCAGTATGTTCTAGTATGTTCCAGTATGTTCCAGTATGTTCCAGTATGTTCTAGTATGTTCTAGTATGTTCCAGTATGTTCCAGTATGTTCCAGTATGTTCTAGTATGTTCCAGTATGTTCCAGTATGTTCCAGTATGTTCTAGTATGTTCTAGTATGTTCCAGTATGTTCCAGTATGTTCTAGTATGTTCTAGTATGTTCTAGTATGTTCCAGTATGTTCCAGTATGTTCCAGTATGTTCCAGTATGTTCAAGCATCTTTGTCCCCTGCAGAATGAGCAGCAGGAGACAGCAGTTAAAGCTTTAGAGAGTCTGTGTGAACACTCACAAGATGTAACACAAGTGCTCCGCGCCCTCAGGTGACCACACACACACACACACACACACTTCTAATCTTGACACTTTTCTTGCATGTTCTACTGTTGAAGTGTACACACAATGTTTTGCCATAGCAGAGAATGTTCAGCATACATTGCAGTGCATTTTGAACCCCAGAGCTCAAACCACCTTTTCTCAGGTGTTTAGTTCGACTTGTGCTTTCAGTAATGGACAACAACAGTGAAGAAAACAGGTTCGTGTATGTCTGCTGTCTGCCTCTGATAGAGTGTCCCTGTCATAGATTTCCCTCCATCATAAAGGATGAGTGTGTGTGTGTGTGTGTGTGTGTGTGTGTGTAGCAACGCTGCTGTTGATGTTTACACACGCTTCCTCTCCACTGTCACAGGGATGTCCATTTAGATGTGCTCTTATCTTACCTGAAGAGAGGTAGGTGTGACTGGAACTATTAGTGTAACTGTGAGTGTCGCACTAATTGTGTGTGTGTGTATAACATCTGATTTATCTGTGTCTGTATGTCCAGCACTCCAGACTTTGTCCCAGCAGAACTCCGTGCCTGGCCAAGTGTGTGCTGGGTACTCTGAGGAAGCTAGCTGGTTCAGAAGGATAGGTGTGCAGTTCCCACACGCCCTCACCTGAACTCGTCTGACGTCAGATTGGCGTTGAGTGACTGTGTGCTCCACGCTGTCTCATGGTCTTATTATTGTTACCTCTGCAGCCTGGAACACGGCCCTGCAGTGCCACAGCTCCACTGTGAGGATGAAAGAGCTCTTAATCCTGTGCTATCAGGTCAGTTCACATAGCAGACAGTACATCAACCACTAAGAGATAGTGCACTTCCATTAGACCTGGAGCGCTGATGAACATTCACTACATACAGACATTTGCTTGAATCGTGTACCTTAGTTGTAAAGAGACACTCATGTTCTTGTGTGCCTCTTGGGGTCCAGCTGTCACTGTCGTGTGTCCCAGACAAGGGAGTGTTGATGGGGCAGAAGACATGTCTGCTGATGGCTGCTGCTGCTTGTTTAGACCTTTCCAGAAAGTCTCCCGAGTCTGAGCAACAGGTAGATATACTGCAGAATAGAAATGCATTAAATCTTTTTAGCTGTTTAATATCAACTGAAAGTTTTAAAGGCAACCCCCCCACATACACACAAAAACTTTTAACAACCAACTTACAAACTAAACAGATTTAAAGTGATTTTAAAGTACCTGTATTTTGTTGATATGTACCTATATGTGTAGTCAACCTTTTTACCATTCGGTTAGCACTTTGTGCAGTTACCTAAATGATCCATAAGAAGGTCCAGAATAATACCTAAATCAGAATATTAGCTAAATCAGAATATTACCTAAATTAGAATATTACCTAAATCAGAATATTAGCTATATCAGAATATTACCTAAATTAGAATATTAGCTAAATCAGAATATAACCTAAATTAGAATATCACTTAAATTAGAATATTACCTAAATCAGAATATTACTTAAATCAGCTAAATCTGCCATGTGTTTCAGACAGAGATCTTAACGCAGGCTTTAGAACACATTCAGATCTGCTGGGACATATGGAAGACTTTAAAAGCTTCAGGTACCTTATCTTGTAATATTTGCAAAGGTGTATATATAGGTTGTGTACATTATCTGATATTGAATGTTGCTGCATTTCATGGAATATGCGTATGAGCACAAATATCATAAATGCACCAAACAAATGTTATTTCATTTGTTCTTTAGATGACTACTCCAGAGACCCAACTGACATCTTGTTACTTCTGTATGAGTTTGAAGCTCGTGCCAAGTTAAGCGACCCCAAGCTTGAGTGTGTGCTCGAGTCTGTCCTACAGCTCCACAACCTTGACACCAAACTGCTGGAGACAATTGCAGGTTAAATTCGTATAAGTATTAACATAATTGTCCATTTCAGCATACATACATCTGTTTTACATTTTTAGCTATGGAAAATGCCAGTAAATGTTGGTGTGATGAGAGGGTATAGTGGTTATGGGAGACGCTCTATAGTAGTTATGAGAGACGCTCTATAGTGGTTATGCGAGGCGCTCTATAGTGGTTATGGGAGACGCTCTATAGTGGATGAGAGGCGCTCTATAGTGGTTATGAGAGACGCTCTATAGTGGTTATGCGAGGCGCTCTATAGTGGTTATGGGAGACGCTCTATAGTGGATGAGAGGCGCTCTATAGTGGTTATGAGAGACGCTCTATAGTGGTTATGGGAGACGCTCTATAGTGGTTATGGGAAACGCTCTATAGTGGATACAAGAGGCGCTCTATAGTGGTTATGAGAGACGCTCTATAGTGGATGAGAGACGCTCTATAGTAGTTATGAGAGGCGCTCTATAGTGGTTATGAGAGACGCTCTATAGTGGTTATGAGAGACGCTCTATAGTGGTTATGAGAGACGCTCTATAGTGGTTATGGGAGACGCTCTATAGTGGATATGAGAGACGCCCTATAGTGGTTATGGGAGACGCTCTATAGTGGTTATGAGAGACGCTCTATAGTGGTTATGGGAGACGCTCTATAGTGGTTATGGGAGACGCTCTATAGTGGTTATGAGAGACGCCCTATAGTGGTTATGGGAGACGCTCTATAGTGGTTATGAGAGACGCTCTATAGTGGTTATGGGAGACGCTCTATAGTGGTTATGGGAGACGCTCTATAGTGGTTATGAGAGATCTCCTCTGTGTGCAGCTCTAGCTATGGAGCCCCCAGCTCACTTCCCTGTGCTGTGTAAGAAAGCTCTGCGAGTCGCTCTCACTCTACACAAGCGAAACTCACCGGCAGACTGGTCACGCTGCATGTAAGACTAATACTTGATGCTTTCATATATACTATAGTGTCTGTAAACAAGCTATCATAATAATGACAGTTAAAAATCTTTTTGAGCTTTGTAATATTTGTGTGTGTGTGTGTGTGTGTGTGTGTGACCTAACAGTGACTGTGTGCACAGTTTGATCCAGTTGTCTCTGCCCAGCGGGGTGTGTGAGGTAGAGCCCCGCGTATTGGAGGAAGTGTGGGGTTACTATGAAGAGGCCTTGTCCATCATTGCTGCCGCAGTGAGTTAGCTAGCATGAGTCAGGAGCTATCACACATGATCCACTGTGACTCAACCCCACAATTATCCCCGTCTCCTGTTACTACACCCCCCTTTTAGCTACACTTCAGTCAGCAGATGCTCCATTCACCAAACTCTTCCTGCCAATTTGCACGCTAAATTGAAAATCTTCTTTATAGCCGTTGTCTTATGGAATATTATAAAGAGAATGTAAAGGTGCCATTATTGTGAAGACGGTAACATCAGTGATGGTATTTAGCAGTGGTTCTCTGTCCCTGCGGAAAACACATATGGGTTGATTTTTACTTTTTCAAAATAGCTCTAAAAGCAAATGAATGTGGCTGGAGATTCATGTAGACTCTGAAACTGTAATCAAGACATCGCAAGTAATCTGACTGGTTGTGGTGTGCTTGAACAAATATTTGAAAATGGAGGAGCCCTGAAACAAGTGCTTGTTCTAGTACTCTTCCTCTGTGTCCATTAGATTTCATAGTGGGCCAGTCGAGCTGTTCTTTCCTTCATTCATGGTTGTGCCCTCCAGCCCGCGGACGTTCCTGAAGTCGAGATGCTGTGGCTGTTGACCAGGGCGTGGAACACGGGTATTCTGCTCTACAGCCTGGCACAGTACCCTGAGGCAGAGAGGTGGTGCAGCCTGGCAATGAGCTTCCTGCGTTACCTTGGCTCCCTACAGGACAGCTATCAGACCCAGGTACAACCACTATCAGACCCAACTATCAGACCCAGGTACAAACGCCATCAGACCCAACTATCAGACCCAGAAATAAACGCCATCAGACCCAACTATCAGACCCAGGTACAAACGCCATCAGACCCAACTATCAGACCCAGGAATAAATGCCATCAGACCCAACTATCAGACCCAGGTACAAACGCCATCAGACCCAACTATCAGACCCAGGAATAAATGCCATCAGACCCAACTATCAGACCCATGTATAAATGCCATCAGACCCAACTATCAGACCCATGTATAAACGCCATCAGACCCAGGTACAAACGCCATCAGACCCAGGTATAAATGCCATCAGACCCAACTATCAGACCCAGGTACAAACACCATCAGACCCAAATATTAGACCCAGGTATAGACGCCATCAGACCCTGGTACAAACACCATGAGACCCAACTATCAGACCCAGGTATAAACGCCATCAGACCCAACAATCAGACCCATGTATAAACGCCATCAGACCCAGGTACAAACGCCATCAGACCCAGGTATAAATGCCATCAGACCCAACTATCAGACCCAGGTACAAACACCATCAGACCCAACTATCAGACCCAATGTATAAACTATATACCCAACTATCAGACTAAGGTACAGTCGCCATCAGATCCCGGTATAATCACTATCAGACTGAGGTACAATCTCTATCAGACCCTGGTATAAATGCCATCAGACCCAACTATCAGACCCTGGTATCATTGGAGTGAAAGCACACAGTGTAAGGAGAGGGTGCAAATGGAACAGCAGCTGTAAGCAAAATCTTACATTCCACACCCTTATATTTCACGCTTTCCTTTTCCAGGTGTAGGTGTACAAGCTAGTGTCTGTACAGGCAGGTGTGTGAGATACTGTCTGTACTCTGGTTGGTCTTCACTAGTGTCTGTACAGGCAGGTGTGTGAGATACTGTCTGTACTCTGGTTGGTCTTCACTAGTGTCTGTACAGGCAGGTGTGAGAGACAACTGTCTGTACTCTGGTTGGTTTTCGAGGGAGAGATTTAAAATGGTTGACAATGGGAAATGAGAAAAGGATCAACTTGGTGTCAAACCAAGGACAGATTGCATTTCTGTGCATTGTGGCAACATTAATTGTGAAATATGTTGTTTTCAGATGTCTGCTCTGTACAGTGAGGTGCTGGACAGGCTAGACAAAGCCAAGATGAATCTCTCGATGGAGGAGTGAATGCTGGCCACAGAATGTCCCATAAAACGTGAGCATTTGTTAGAGGAATTACGTTTGATTCAGAAATACATATTTTCAAAAACTAGGATTGAGAGTTCTGCATTCTGCCTTTTTAGGTGATGCGAAATGGAAAAAACCCACATTCAACTCTGAACAGAACCACAGATTTTATTATTTCCAAACAAATAAACTCTTGTCCAGTCCAAAAGAAAAAAGAACCAAAAATGAATAATCCAAACAAAAGAAAAGGGGGGATGCAGGACTGTGTTCCCTTCTGAGCAGGACTATGTGAGTCCCGCGTGTCCTGGTTCTACCACAGTCACAGGGGGGCGCTGCTGTACAGAGGGCTCATGTTTGTAAGCACTTACTGCATGTTGCTCCCACAAACTAATCAACCAAAAGAATAAACCATGATCCTTGGGCCACACCATTAAACACGTTTTCATCACCTTTCTGCCGCACACACCGCCAACCTCACCAGTACACACAGAGCCAATCAGAATCAGTGGAAGATTCAGCAACCGCAATAGAAAGAGAACAATGAATGAAAATTCTTTGGGCTTTACTGACATGGCTGACTGACACCAGACATATTAACAGTCAGCTGTAGTTGTTTTTTTCCTGTTTCCTTTAAACTCAACACCAGAGATGAGTCACTAATGAGTTAATGAGTTATGCTCCTGGATTACTTTAGTATTTCCCTACAGGTGGCTGTCTGCATCTCGATTTTCATATATGTATGTGTGTGTGTGTGCGCGTGTGCCTGTGTATTATATATATAATACACAGGCGCACACACACAAGTTTGTATTACTTTTTACAATTTCATAATCTATACACTCAGACAAATCCACAAGATATCACAAGTAGACAGGCCCTAGTTTAGGGAAGTCAATTCCCAACTGACTAGAAAATGTGTTCTGATAGGCAGCTGAAGACTTTTGTCTACAGAGAAATACCCACATTACAGCACATTTGTATGGAAATAAATCTCAGAATAATTCAAAATGTACTTACCTGACATTTGTGATCTATAAAACATTTGTCCCAGTTGTTTCACACATGCATGAAGCACAAGTGAGGGGTTTATTTACATTTGACAGCTATCACACCCTTTGAAACAGTCTGTAAGCAGTTTATAAATGGCTCTGTTCCCTTCGATTATTCCCTGAACTCTGGTTTGACACAGGTATGACAGCTGGGTTAATGGAGGTGTCTGGCAGGTGGGAACACCTGCTCAGTAAATGCCTGCAGTTACAGGAGCTGGAGTGTAGACAGCACAGCAATTTCATCACTTCCTGTGGGCACAGATGATGATGCTGGTCTGGTTGTTCATCCTCTTCAAAGCAGTGATGGGGTAAAGGTCTTGGGGGCAGGGAGAGGGGCCCACAGTGCCGTGTCAGTCAGCACAGGTCCCTCCTCTACATGGCACAGAGCCACAAGTTCCACACTGCAGGCAGGCCAGTCCCCTTCCACTGAGAGCAGACGCCACAGATAGTGCTCAAATGAAACGTAGGGGAAATCCGGCCAATTCTTGAGTATTTGTTAGTTTGCCTGGGCGCCCAGAGGAGCATAGCTTCATTCCCCTTTGAGTGAATATTCTAGCGACTTGAATCGTTTTCCATCGCAAGGTGATTGCTGCTATTCATCTGCTCATGGATTATATTCTGACATTCCTGAGCTTACACTCACCCTCACATCAACACAGTAGAGTAACGTCAGCCCAGAAATGAAAGGAAATCAAAGGTATTTAAAAAGAATTACAAAACAATGTATTTAATCAAAGGATCGTTGAGTTCTAGGGATTCTGGGCCATTTCAGGCTCTACCGACTTTTTAATATTGAGAAGGACATCCAATACAATTATTGTTTTGATTCTACCCGTTTTGAGGCCGTCTGCTCAGACAGCTTACAGGACAGTACCATATTACCCATATTATCAGTCTGAAGAGAAGAGTGGCGGAAGGCAGAGGAAGTGCATGTGGGCAGTCTGCTGCTCAACACTTCAGGGGAGCCTTGGATGCCAAAATTGTATTTCAGAAATCAGTCTATTAAGACAAAAGAGAAGTAATGAGGGGGAATGGACTTCACAGAGGTAAGACAAGTCTATTGCACTCAAGTTAGGCCTCCAATAAGTAGTAGAAGAGTCTTCCATTAAGCACTGGTCAGTTAAGTAATTTGTAGCTTCCCCTCCTCAATTGACTGAAATTCTAATGAATTTTCATTCTAAGGCAGTTTGGTGTTGTGCAGAGAGCCCAGTTACACCCCTCTACCCCCATCTGTAATATAGAGCAGCTAAAAACCACAAGAACACAAAAACCCAAAGACAAATAAATGAACTCTAACAGCCCTCCAAATAGACAATTCTAGTGAAGTGTAAAATGTGTACCGTAGTATTTAATAATATGTTGTAAAATCTCTCCATAGGATGTTAATTTACTATGTGATTTCAGTAATATAAATGTATAGATTCATTCCATTTGTTCTGCCTTCAGTGGCCTTCTTACTAACTGCGCTAGACAAATGGCTGTCAGCAGACAACCAAAAGACGAGCTGCATTACGATTACTGAAGACCACCAGTTTCCTCTCTGAATTTCTATAAACATGATCAACAATGCCATGAACAGTACCATCAGCAGGTTTGATCTGTGTTTTTAGTCCTTGTAGAAAACCTTGTTGGTCTTTACTCAGCATCTTCCTCTATTTTTCTTTATAATGTAACAACAAACATATACAGGGTTCTGGCTCTTCAGTTCATCTCCAAACTCAAGGAATATCTAAAAAAAATTCCCAGACCCCACTCCTCTGGAGATAATCCCAGACTCCACTCCTGTCTGGAGATAATCCCAGACCCCACTCCTCTGTCTGGAGATAATCCCAGACCCCACTCCTCTGTCTGGAGATAATCCCAGACCCCACTCCTCTGTCTGGAGATAATCCCAGACCCCACTCCTCTGTCTGGAGATATTCTCCCCCAAGTCCAGCCCAACAGAGAACTCATTTTCCCTTTTGTTTTACTTGACAAAAAAATCATTTGGAACGGCATTTCCAGTCTTGGATGGATTTGCTGAGAAACTCATGCAGGGTTGTGCACAGTCACAGTAATGGTGATAAGACTTCTTTTCATTTGAGAGTAACATAATGGTGACACTAAAACTCGATATGAAACATATCAGTAGAAAGGAAGGAGAAGACTTGGGTTGGACCAGGGCCAGGTTGACCACGCTGCTCCGCACACGTGCAGAGGAACGAAGACTGAGAGCTCAGAGCTTCTCTGAGGAAGGGATCCAGATGTACGGCCCTGACTGCTCCTCGATGACCATCTTGATCTTACTGTAGATCTCTTCTAGAGAGTCACCCTGGACTATGGCTGTGAAGAGACATTCAACATTTGATGGACATTAGCAAATAGCAGGCATCACTGTCCAAGTGGATCACCAATCTCAAAATGGCTTAGAGAATCTCCACTGTGTTAGAACAGCTACTCGGATGACGTACATTCAGGCATGCACTGTGTGCTCTCAGTGGTTACCTGTAAAATACTCTCCAAATTCCTGTTCAAGTTTCATTGCCTTATCAAAGACTTTATTGGCTTGTTCATACGTCTGCCTCTTATTCATCTCCCTGTAAAATACATGAATGTGCACATATTACCTTAGCAGTAGGATTTCATTAGATATGTTAACATCCATCACACAGTCAAATTTTAAACTATTCCGAATTAAAAACTTACATCAGAGCTTCCACAGATTTTGGCTTGATAAAAATGGAGATGGGATATAGTTGTGCTTGTTGGAGGCGCTTTATAGCATTGCCAGACACATCCAGGATGCAGTGTTTCCCCTGCAACACACACACACACACACACACACACACACACCTTCATGATCACTACCATAAATTACTGCTAAAGGGTATCCGTAGTTAAACGGTCAGGCTGGATTGATGGAATCCCTTAAGGTGGTGTGTAATGTTTACATGTGAAGCAGTACACACCCGTTCAGCCACCGCTCGCACAGACAGGATGCTGGTCCCATACAGGTTCTCATTGAACTGGCCTGCTTCAATAAACTTGTTGTCCTGTATGTCTTTCTCCATCTGCTCTCTGGAGCCTACGAAGTGATAATCCTGCCCGTCCATCTCATTCTCTCGTCGGGGACGAGTCGTGTCTGCGATGGAGGATGTTAACTTCATCAAGTTCATTTTTATAGCCCAAAAATGATATTTGATTAATAATAAACAAACAACCTTTTTAACAATAAACCGGACACAAGACATTTCACTTACGTGGAACACAAGATCCAAACTTGTGAGGGAATTCGGAGATCAAGTCGTCATTTATCCTGTCCTTCATTGGACCCAAAATGATCACAGGCCTTGTATAATGGACTAAACAGGAGGAAGAGAGAAAAGTCTCAGACAGGAATAAAATATGAAACATGAAGGAGATGGCAGGACGCCTCATCACTGAATACTCACTCTCCTGTCTCATCACTGGCTCATATGATAAAATCGTGTCCTCTTGACCCTCTGTGAGGTTAAACAGAAGAGATGAAGACTGAAGCGTATTGTAAAGGAACACTTCACCTGATCATATATATGAGGAGCAGAAATGACTTACTCGAGCTACTCTCACTGTCACTGGTGTTGGACGTCAAACACTCTGCAGAAGGGAAGGGAGTCTCGTATCAGTGGGTGAACATTTGTAAAATCAAAATTAAAGTAACTTTCATTTGTTATGCTATAAAAAGGAAATAAAGAGCAAAGAAAGTGAAACGGGTCTTCTGCACAGACACAGAGACACAGACAGACAGACAGACACACACACACACACACACACTACTTCCTCTACTGGGAAGTGGTAGGTAGGTGGTGGCAGTAATAGGAAATTAAGTATTTCCTCCTACAAAGTCCCAGATGACCTCCACACCCTGTCTAGGGTTTCTGATGGTCCTGTCTGTGTTGACTACACCAGACACTGATACCACCACACATGCCATTGTAAACACACTGCAGTTAACTACAGGAATCAAATGGCACACACACCAGATGCTTCAGATTCCACAGGTGTGAACTGATTTAACTCAACTGATTTTATCAACTACATCCAAATGCAGTGGCAGGTGATTCAATCAAAGGACAGTTTGGTTTTGCTCCATAATGAACACTGTGTGTCCCAGCCAAAACTATTAGTTATCTTTCATGACGCAGCTTCTTACAGCCTGTGTGTAGTGCATGAGGAGAACACAGCACAATCCAGGCACTACACTGAGAATACCTGGACTACCTGGCTTGTGTTTCTCAATAAATGAATAATCTGCTGTCCAAAATCAAACATTTTCAGTCTAAACATCTTTGACGTTTGCAGCTGTAGGAGGATCAGTAGTTGAAGTTGAACGAATTCTAACAAATGAATTACACAACGTGTCCTCCATAGAAGCCACAGGCACAGGTGTTTGCTGATGAAGGATATAAGTGCTACGTGACTGAGCCAAGCTTGTTGTGGGGGTGTGGGGGGTCTAAGGAAGCGCCCATATGTTGTTAATGTCCACGTCAGCATTAAACACTGTGTACTGTTTAATTGGCATAAATCTGCTTAAAAAAGTATCGCTTTTTTCTTTTTTGTTGTTTGTTTGGGTTTTCTTTTTTTTGGTGGGGGGGAGGGGTGTGCTGGTTCTGTTCTGTTGGACAAGTACAACCACACACTTACTCAAACTCTTTGATCCATAAAAGTCATCGCTTAACCCTGGGAAGTCCTGAGTGTCCCGACAGGTGAGGGTAGAAACGAAGGAGGAGAAGAGAGCAGACAGGAGAAGAGATGTTAGTGGAGGAGCAAGAGAGGAGGTGCAGTGCTGGGGTCAGAGTGCAGGACAACCTGGCTGTGCTGGACGACCTGGGACTCTCCCCAATGTGCATCGCCAATACAGCAGACGCACCGATTAGGATTAGAGGAATACTTAACACTACAAATATCAGACAGGGTTTACAGGCAAATCAGTGGGTCGAGCACAGCACGAGTGTTGATGCACCTCTACACCCAGAGCAGCAGACTCCAGCACTCTGCCACAGAGCAGCCACAGGTCAGAGAGCAAGCTGCTCTCTCACTGGCTCTGCGGCCTCTAGGGGAGGGACTTAAGGGATGACGCCGGGCAACAGCCAATCACACGCCGTCCCCGGAGTGCGCTACAGTAAGAGGAGGAAGCATGAAGTACAGTGGTGTAGGCCTCGGCCTGTCCGTGTTCGTACTCACGTTCAGACTCCACCAAGTCCTGCACAATATTCTCCTTGCTCTTGTAAAACGGGAACTTGCGTGAGAGGTTGAAGCTTTTTTTACGCTTCACTTTGACAGGCTGCTGGGAGACGACCAGATGAAGGGGATGGAAATGAGACCAAACAAACAACACAACAGGTTTCAAAAGTGGCTGATGGCTCACCACAAACAAAACATAAAACTACTGCACCATGCATAAACAAAAACATAAACAAACAGATGGAAACATACGGAACGGACAATGAGTGCAAACAAAAACAAACCCATCTGATAAATCCTACAAACTACACCGTTATTAAACTACGGAAGCAGGGAGGGGGGGGGGGTCACTGTCCTGGGAACAGCCTGGCCCCACACTCTGTGTTTCAGCTTCTTCTCAATAGCACATTAACACAACACCAAACATTGTGATCGATCATCAATGGGAGTGTGACGATGACACGCATGACAGCAGGTGTTTGAATGCGTTCTTCTGGGCGTGTGTGGATCCAAGATCTTCACACACCCAGTGAGATGTGAGATGACACTGTAATAAGAGCTTCCTATTCACAGACTACAATGAGTAGGAACCATTCTGAGCCCCAGAGGGAAAGGGTCGGTTTCCAGACGGCACACGGGACGTTGAGAGAGGGAGGAACACCTGAAGCACACTCACCCTGCTGGACTCGATCATGCCCGTCCTAGCATGGAACTTCACTGTTTTTAACCGGGCCCTCTCTTTCTTTTCCACCCTACAAAGCAAAAAAGTTGTACAGTGCTTTTCCCCAGGACACTTCGTGTAATCCTGAAGCTTCTCAGCTAAACTTTAGCAGTGGTTTCACAAAAACATTTTACATGTCTACAAAGGCCTGCATGCATTACATAAGCAAACATTTTTAAAGTGGTTAAAACAGCATGCAACGTGTGCCTACACTGAACTTTATACTAGATTTTCCCATTGAAAGATGATTTAAGATGATAAACACCTTACTTGCTATAGCTCCTGTTGCTAGAACATATTTTCTAAAAAGCCCGTTATTTTTGTTTACTGTATAGTGTATAGACACGATGTAATGTGTACGGTACATTGTGTATCCAGTGCTACATATTCCATGTACACAGTGCCTTGTCTGTAAACGAGGACATGCAACTGTGCACTTCAGATTGAACTCAGTCTGGACTTTGGAAGCAGAAAGCCAATGATTTCCCAAAGCCCGCTCAATAAAGCACACGTGAGCACCCATGCCCCTTCAATGCAGCACACGTGAGCTCACGTGGGGTGGGTGTGTGTTTAGTCCAGGGGGCCTGGGCCCTGTGCGCTACCTTTTCTTGCTAGGAATGACCCCGATCTGCTCGCTCTCCCCGTGGGGCGTGACCAGCCGTGCCTGCCACCACTCATCGTCTGAGGCGTTGATGACATGCAGGATGTCCCCATAACAGAAGCTGAGCCCCTGACTGGGGAGACAGCTGTCCCTGGTCCGGTCATAGTCAAACAGAGCTCTGCACCAGTCACAGAAAACACAAACACGACACACTCAGGACGATCCTCATAATATCATATAAACCACAGCAGACACTGGTTTTCCTCATGTTAGGTTTTCCTAAGGAATATGTACAACAAACACTCACGAGACATGCATCCTCTATTTTTACACATCTTGTCAGACAGGTAAGACCCAAGAGAAAGAGGAAAAACCTGCTGAACTGGATTCACTACTCCTGCATGTGCGCTGGGACACAGCTGAGACCGCTGGCCTGTGTTTCTGACACAGCTCAACCAGTGGAAATTCAAAACATTCAGTCATTTTACTGAACACAATGAATGTTTTGAAAGTTGATTAGTTAAAAGGTTAACACCATGTCTACACATCATATAGCCATGTTAACATATTTTGCTAACCAAACAAGTAAACCCGTTGGGATCACGTGTACGCAGCCGAGTTGCTGCCACTACTAACTGTTCTAAACACTAAACAGAAGAATCTGTACAACAGCTGCTAACTAGACGTCCAGCTTCCTTCAGACGACTTCTTGTGTTCAAAACGTCTGTCACACAATGTTATGCTAAGCTAAGCAGTCCCATAACTCTGATTCAACCGTTTAACTCAAACTAAAACCACAAAGCGTTAAACATAGGGCTAACAATGAAAACAATCTGCTAATCTTTGGGAGGGTTCAGAGTTCCCTACCGAAACTTCACGCATGCAGTTTCCACCGTGCCGATTAGGAGATGTCATTCCAAGCATAGCTTACAGCTTATTCACCAGTCAAACAAATGACACTCCAGCCATAGCCCAAGACGTGTCACACATTAATTAGCGCAGTCTAAAATACTGAAGGATTAGTTGGCATTAGCATTTTCAAATGTAGTGTGCAGTATTCTGTTCTCCGAAATCTGCCTGACCTGCCACATTCTTGCAGGTTCCTTATTCTAATGTGGACACAGGAAAGTGTGTCCTGTGTGGCTAAACTACATCTGTCTACTTACGTCACTTGTTCTGCTAATTAACCAGAACTTAATGAACCAGGTATTAATGTTAACAAGGTTTTAATGTTAACCAGATCCAAATGAACCAGGTCCTAACGGTAACCGGGACTTAATGACCTGGTTAACATAAAGACCTGGTTACCATTAAGATCTGGTAAATTATCTTTATGTTAACCAGGTCATAACGTTCCTATGCATATTCACTCTATGACCAAAACATTTTTTCATGTACACATACAGATTTATATTCTTCACATTATGAAATGTGCCATATTGTTAACACATCAGGACTGCCTGTGACAACACACTCAGATACACTCGGGGGTATATTTTAGTGTTTGATAAATCACAATCACAAGCTTAAATGTTACTGCATATGTTTAGGGACACAAGTCCTGCAGGACGGGGAGTTACCAGTTACGCCTCTAACGTGTGGCTTTGCTGTGCTGCTGTGTCCCCTAGCTAACCATGCTAACGGACCCCAGTCTGACCCACTGAGGCAGGCGTGAGTCCTGAGGCCCGGGACAGGACACAGGACAGTGCTGTGACCCACTACACACCTTGAGCCCCGAGTTCACAAATAAACAAACACTACTGATGAGGAAATGGGACTTATGAGAGGTGACCTTTCACCCTCACTCTCTCACCAGAGTTAATCTGATACTGCAAGTAACACGACTAACTGCACAGTATAGTATACCACACATCATAGTATAGTATACTACACAGTATATCAAAGACATGCAAAAGAAAGACAGAAAACCGACACCAATATGTCTGCACTCAAATCTGAGATGTTTGTACCTCTACTGGTTTAACAAGACTGGAAAATACAGCAATATTTTACAGCTTGAAACAGGATTTCAAATCCTCTGATTGAGTGTTATTCCACCCTGTTTGTGTGTGATGAATACAGTGTGCTTTAATACGTTAAGTCTGGCCTGGGGGCCTCATACATGCTGAAAGCCTCCCATCTGGTGGAGATACACACCACAGACACGCTGCAACTACACTGACGTAAGGTGTAGTCACAGATGACAGTTAGGTCAAAGTACAAAGGTTAAACAAACAAAACATTCTCAAAAAGGCTATTCTGTAATTCAAACATACAATCACCATTAAGAGTAGCCAGAAAGATTTGACGTGTGTGTTGGCTACCTGACGTAGAGGGAACGTTTTTCACTGGTACGCAAGGAGCCCGATCCAGAACTCATACTGCTGTTCATCATCTGCTCTCGAAGGTCGTGGATCTTGGATTCAAAGCGGCTGTACTCTGCAGAAACACACAACACGTTCAACACTTACAGAGACGAACACCCCCCTCACACAGCTGTACTCTGCAGAAACACACAACACGTTCAACACTTGTAGTCCCTCACAAACAAATGGAGCAGCAAGCGGAAGTCGAGTGCACTGGGTGAAGTCCACTCAACACGGAACACAAACCCAAACGCCTGCTGAACACTGATCCATGACTTCAGGAACAGATGGATATTAATCATGGATCTACACGAGACAGGCTCTAATATCTCTTGCCAGGTCATTAATTATGCATATTTATTAAGTAGAACATGCACTATTCAGTAAAATGGGATGAACACGTCTGAATGTGGCCATTTCTCACGGAGAGGGAGAATAACTCTGTGGAGCTGCACTGGAGGATGGAGCACTCTTGATTAAACATGGAGACTACACCTCCGCACGCGTGAGACTACACCTCCGCACGCGTGAGACTACACCTCCGCACGCGTGAGACTACACCTCCGCACACGTGAGACTACACCTCCGCACGCGTGAGACTACACCTCCGCCCGCACACGTGAGACTACACCTCCGCACACGTGAGACTACACCTCCGCACACGTGAGACTACACCTCTGCACACGTGTGGTCTGCCTGCAGCCGCTAGCGTAGCAACCAGCACACACCAAAGAACAGAGGCAGAAAAACAGCTCCACTTCAGAATGAACCCAAGAGACATGAGGAGAACTGGCCTGCCACACTCTCCAAACATGCCCAGGTTAGCCCAGTTTAGCCACGCGCTTATGCAACTGGCCAGGTGACCCTGGATCAGAAAATACTACCTTTGCGTTTAGTTTGACACTAACCCAAGAACAAACTCTTTTACTTCATCATAGGATCAGAGAATGTGAAGCTTCAGCTGAATGTAGACGTCCCCACACATCCAGACACACAGACCATGTCAATACGAAGAGATAAACCAGGCCTGCAGCACACACACACCCCTCACAGAGCAGTTCACACACTCTGGAACAACATGGCCAGGTAAGGTAACCTGACACCGCTGCCTGTAACCAAGGAGACAGGCTGGAAGCATTGAAGGGAGGAGGAGGCACTCTGGGTAATGCTTACGCTAACAGCGATACAGTAATGCAGCGGTGAAGACGCTCCAGACAGCGTTGAGGTGTTAGTAGTGATTTGTAGGGCCATATTGCCAAATATTAGCATGTGTGTTGACTGAAAAAACCAACCACTGGTTTATAACAGTGTTTTAATAGCACTCAATAACACGAACCGGACCACACCACTGGTTAGATGCAAATGTTCTGATCTATAACGAACACAGACTCAATTACAGCCCACATTAGGTCAGCTGTGGTCTAACTGCTCTGCTAACTCATGCTACGTGAGGCTACCACACGAGTGGCTGTAAGACGGGGATCTTTATTTCCAGTGACCCGTTCCTTAAGAAGAAAGTGGGACAGCTCCACGTCCTGCTCACACTGCATGTCCTCGTTAATATGCAGCTTTTATTTTGGGAAGTAGAGTGTAGCTGCCTCTTCACCTGCACCGTGACATGGTGGACACATGCGTGCTGGGCTTCCGCGGGGCTCGTCTGAAGACCTCTGCTTTTGGTCAGGCGCCCACCTGAGCAGGAAACGGTCATTTCAGCGTGCACCAACCTTCACCCTCCATCAGTGCCACACTGATGTGTCTGTCCACCACAGCTCACTACACACGTCCTCCATTGTTTATTTCAATGACACAGCACTCACGCACCACACAGAGCTGATCCAACGTCAGCCAGCACAGTACTGATGAGGAAAAGGCCCACCTGCTACAAACCGTACGCTTATTAACACAAACTACTGTTAACCAAACAAACTTGTGACTACTGGCCTCCTTCTGATGTGCCACAAAAACATCCTACAACTATTAACCAACACATCCTAGAATTTAACAATGTTCAATACCCACAGGCCTGTAAAATGAACCTCAAACGTCACCTATCTGCCTGAAAACGTGGAGTCACGTGCCTGGCGGGGCACGTGTGACGCGGCCGTGCGAACACACACTGCAGCAGGTGCCGTACTGGACGCTGCTTTGCTAAGTTAGCATGTGTGGACAGGATTAGTAACACACACAGTAGGGAGAACTTCAAACGTAAAACAGCACAATGTGAAGAAGAATGAGTAGAATAAATAACCTGTAGGGGTTTTAACAATGGGTTCCTGGACAATGACACATCTTGCATAATTGCATCATGACATCTTGAATTCAAATGTAATTAAAATCATGTAAGTCTCTAGTAACGCCAAACCTCTAAAAATAACAAAAAAACCAACACTAGAGATAAATTAACCCTGAGTCAACAGTGGTTTACGCTGGACACTACACTCTTATTTAACATTAATGGTTTACTTAACATATAAAGTCAATGTGAGGAATCTTCCCAGATGCAAGATGATCCAACATTCACCCTGCAGTTGAGTCCCACATAATTAAATGAGCTATTCTAGCCCAAATTACTATGTCACATCTAGTTGTGTGCAGACGTACAAGCCCCTGAAAGGGCGGAGTACGCCATTTATATTCCAGGAGCGTGTGACTAAAGAGATGAGCAGAACGGGGGAGAGCATGCTACAACACATAACTTACTGCCACATTCCTCTCATAGCTTTACACGGGGAAAACTATCTGACTACACACCTCCATCACACATCCTATTTATTACTGCAGAAGATGATACAGTGACTGTGTCTGTGGGTGTATTTCATCATAAAAGCTCTGGTGATTTCTTGTCTGTTTATTCTAATGAAGCACATGAGCTATAATGTTAGGCTACTAAAATGACAGGTGGTGCGGTAAGGTAATAGCTATCCAGATAATTAATTGCAAAGAGGCCACGCCGTAGCAACACAAATATCCAGAAAATATCATTTTAATAACTAATGTTTGCGTGGAATCCAGAAGGAATTAGCTTCACGGATCAGGGAGTTTTCATCCGCTGAAACACTTCCTTATGGTCCCTGGGTGAAACACACCTGTTCTGTACTGCTGCTTATATGTAGTTTAAATGTTTGTTCGATTAGCTAGTGTGGAAGTTAGCTGGACAGACAATACAAAGAATACATTTACGAACGTTTAAAAGTTAAACTTGTTGTGAATTTGAACTATTTGCATGTCTTTGGTTTATTGCTCCGTATTGTGATTAGGTACATTAGAATGGAGGGTAAATGTTGGATCACTAGCCAAGCCCTGGGGTGTTAGTGGGGCCCCTGGGGGCCACAGCACTACTGGGCTCAGTTGCCCCCCAGCTGGGCAGTTACACACCCGCTTTACTGTCATGTTGGGTCGCAGCAAACAAACATTAAACTTTTCAAGTTAGTATTTACTACAAAAACCAGCGAGTCCACATATTAACCTCCCGTAAGTGGTCAAAGGGGAATATATGAATATATCAATATATGAATATATATTATAATGTGAGTTTAACTGCGTTCACTTACACAACAACAGTTCAGCACGTCCGGTCCGAACCCCAGTCCTACAGTCCCGGTCCAGACACCGGGACCACACGCTCACTCCAGGAACCCGTCCGTGTGTGTCCGACTCTCTCTCTCTCTCTCTCTCTCACACACTCTCTCTCTCTCTCTTTCTTTCTCTCTCTCTCTCTCACACACTCTCTCTCTCTCTCACTCTCTTTCTTTCACTCACTCACTCTCTCTCTCTCACTCTCTTTCTTTCTTTCTCTCTCTCTCTCTCTCTCTCTCCAGGTTCACACCGAGTGCGCGCGGCTAGCTCGGTGTTAGCGGTTAGCTGTGCTGTTCTCCCCGGGTGAAGCGTCTCTCTCCTCGGTGTAGCCGCGTTCTCCCTCCGCCGCCCCGCCGGGCCGCGTCTCGTACCCGCCGCGTCCACACACACACACACACACGGTGTGTTAGTGCTGCTCTTCTCACACACACATCCCAACACAACACGGTAGCTGCCCGCCAGCGCCTCCGCGTGCACGCTTAGCTCCGCCCACCACACCGGATCACGGGCGCGGGCTTTTCCTTCACGGCCACGCGCTCTTCACCGCGCGGAGGAGGCGAGGAGCGTCGCACCGGGCTGCGCGTGTCCGCCGCGGCTCCGTGGAGGACTGACCCCTCCCCCTCCCCCCCCCACTCACTCAACTGCCCCGTGCAGCTGCTGCACGCGCAGAAATGCCGTCTCGCGGGAGCGCGAGCCCCGTGCACACCGGGCTGTGGTGGGACAGGCGAGGCGCTGCGGTACCTGATTAAACACACACGTGAGACACGTGAGCGCACACGTGAGATAACGGCAGCGCGCCTCTGCACTAACGCCTTCCAAACACGCAAACAAGACGCGCAGGAAACACGGACTACCGTGTGAGCACGCCCAACACCGCCCAGTCTCACCACTTTACACCGGTGTTCACCACCTCAACGAACAATGAACTCACATGACAAAAACACCGAGATAAAGGAAATGACTCATTTGCATCTCGATTACTACACATAAAAAGGTCCGGACCCACCTGTCACACTGCACTATGTCCAAGTAAATAAGGTTGAGTGTTTAGTCTGTACCTTCTGGTCTGTACTGGGCGATGATGGTGACGGTCTGTCCTGCCCTCTTCAGCGCGGCCGCTGCCTGTTCATGGGTCGCGTTACGCAGATTCACACCGTTCACCTAATAACAACAACAATCATAAAACAGCCTGATTATTACTGTCTCTGTACGTTTAATATCAGAACACATCCTGACTATTACTGTCTCTCTACGTTTAATATCAGAACACAGCCTGACTATTACTGTCTCAGTAGGCTATGTTTAATAGCAACGAAAATGGGCAAGAACTGTGTCCTCTAGTTTGGAGTGGCGTATGTAATGTGGGCATGGATGAATTTAACTCAAGTACAAGCGTTTCATAAACTATCACAATAAAAAAAATTAATTCTCTGTTCCATTCACATAAGAGCACAACATGTCTCCAAGTAATTCTTAGTTTGTTTGTTTATTTTTGTTTTTAGAAAATTATCTCGGGTACTACATATTCATATTATGTATGATACGATATATTTGTGGTCAAATCACACTTGTATTAATATAGTAATTAAATATAATGTATATAAACCTAAACATCACCTTTTATCCCAGGTTACTCCAACTCTATTCTAACCATTTTTTAAGTAGGCTATTGGGTCTGTTTGGGATCTTCTCCCTAAAACCTAAAGCACTTCTGTGAATGAGGCGTCACAGCTGGATGATACTGACCGACAGGATACGGTCTCCTCTCCTCAGTTCTCCACTCAGGTCCGCAGGCCCTCCCGCCAGGATGAAAGACACAAAGATTCCTTCTCCATCTTCTCCACCCACTATATTGAAGCCCAGTCCTGTGGAGCCCTTATGTAGCAGGACCTTCCGGGGCTCCCTGTAAACCAGACGTGACATGACGCGTGAGGCAAAGATTAAACCAGCATCAGAAACAGAGCAGGGGGCAGCACAGACACACACACGGGGACCGCAGAAACACAGACACACACACGGGGACCGCAGAAACACAGACACACACACGGGGATCGCAGAAACACAGACACACACACGGGGACCGCAGAAACACAGACACACACACGGGGACCGCAGAAATACAGACACACACACGGGGACCGCAGAAATACAGACACACACACGGGGACCGCAGAAATACAGACACACACACGGGGACCGCAGAAATACAGACACACACACGGGGACCGCAGAAACACAGACACACACACGGGGACCGCAGAAACACAGACACACACACGGGGACCGCAGAAACACAGACACACACACGGGGACCGCAGAAACACAGACACACACACACGGGGACCGCAGAAGCACAGACACACACACGGGGACCGCAGAAACACAGACACACACGGGGACCGCAGAAACACAGACACACAGGGACAGCAGAAACACAGACACACTTTTGGACCAGGACACCTCACACTAGAGCTGTAGTAGTGAAAGTGAACACTCACAAAATGTAACTAACTAACCCGCTTCATAATTTTCATCATTTCACAGTATGGAAAGCAAATTGTGTTCATGGAGTGGGAGAAACAGTGTGATACAGACACACAGCTACAGCTCACACTAGTACTGCTACATCCCACCCCCCCCCCACCCCCGACACCACCCAACACACACCACTCCCCCCCCAGACACCACCCAACACCCATTACCACCCCCCCAGACACCACCCAACACACACCACCACCCCCCAGACACCACCACCCCCCAGACACCACCCAACACACACCACCCCCCCCCAGACACCACCCAACACACACCACCACCCCCCAGACACCACCCAACACACACACCACCACCCCCCAGACACCACCCAACACCCCCCCCCCCCCCCCCCCCCCAGACACCACCCCCAGTCCTATTTTTATTTCTTGTCGCTGTGCCTTTCTGTTATTGATGAGAACACTTTTACATCAGTGGTTTTCAATGACAGACTCTCTACTCTTCTTTTGAAGATCTGACCATCACCGATGTCCAGTTCTCTGTCCCCAGAAAAGTGTGCTTAAACGTGAATCGCTTTCCCCCGCTGAAACACTTCAGATCTAATATGACAGGCACTTCATCTTGGGAAGTTCGCTAATGCTTTTATAGAACAGTTTGTGCAAAAGTATATATTTAATATAGTCAGACTATATCAAAGCTAACATTTCTTCTACAGACTGCCCATTCAGTTACTGGAATTTTGATGACATGCCCATTTAGTGGTGTGGATTGATGGGAGCCCGTACACAGCAAGGCTGAACCATAATGGTGCATCTGGACCGACGACATGCTGCCCAACACAGACATGATTTGTGGGTTCCTGGTAGCAGCAGTGACCCCCCCCCCCCCTTCACCCTGATGCTTCAGGCATGTGTAGCCATAGAAGATCTGGCCAAACAGATCAAATTCCATTACTGAAGAAATCTACATCGCATGGTATTTTCTCAAAGCATTAAAACACTGATGTTTAGAGGAAGCGTTCGTCTCAAACACACGGTTACCTGTTGTCCCTGTTTCCAGTGCTGAAGGAGACACGCTTCTGTCTGTGCAGATTAAACCTCACCAAAGGCAGAGAGGAAGAGATGTTCACTGTGAACATGACGTCTATCACAATCTGAGGATATTCCAAGACTGTCTATGTCTTTGTCTGCACCCCGGTATGGTGCTGTGTGTGTGTGTGTGTGTGTGTAAATGTTTACAGAGTCTCTGGCTGTAGGGGTGTAATGGGAAGCAGGTCTCCTCTAGCAGCTCTGTCTCCTCCATGTTAACTCTTCCCCACCCTCATTCACAGGCTGCCATGACGCTACACGCTTCATTCTCTTCACGATAATCAAGACTCGAGCTTTTCTCTTCTCCAGTAACACCTGTTATCAAAGTTATGTTAAAATGCAGTGCTGATGAAGATGTTTTAGATGAAATTGCCTTTTTCAACATTTTAATGGTCATCTGGGAGAGTTAGTTTGAAGTCAACCTCACAAGTGTGTCATGTCAGCCTTCTTTATGGAGATGAGTGAAGCAGGTTCTACAGAGTCTCACCACTAATGTGTGAATGTGTTGGGTGTGTCTCACTGGGGTGAGGAGCTCAGTAATCCTGTGTTAGGTGTCTTCAGTCTTCACACTCACATCAGTGGACAAGGAAACAGTAGAGGACAGGAGTGACTTTAGAGAACGGGAGTACATTCCACACTGTATGAATGCAACTAAGCTCTCCTCCCTATCATGAGACCCTCCTCCCTCTCTCCCTCCCCCAGCTTTCTCCCTCACTCCCTCCCTCTATCTCTCCCTCACTCTCCCTCACTCACTCCCTCCCTCTATCTCTCCCTCACTCCCTCCCTCTATCTCTCCCTCCCTCTATCTCTCCCTCAATCTCTCCCTCAATCTCTCCCTCACTCCCTCCCTCACTCCCTCCCTCACTCCCTCCCTCACTCACTCACTCACTTCCTCCCTCCCTCACTCACTCTCTCTCTCCCTTCCTCCCTCTCTCTCTCTCCCTCCCTCCCTCTCTGTCTCTCTCTCCCTCCCTCCCTCTCTGTCTCTCCCTCTCTCCCTCTCTCACTCCATGTCCTTTTGCCTCTGCTAAGAATGTAAACAGTTGGTTACCATAGCTACCATGCAAAAGAATTCTCCATTTTATCTGTGTTGCTGTCTCACCCTCTGCTGTACCTCTTGGGTCTCTCATCTGCTAACGTCTGTCTCTCTGATAATGTGTCTGACCATTAGCCCCACCCCCAACCACCCCCCACAACCCCCCACCACTACTACATTCTCATTTCTCTCCGCACCAACAGATGTTTCAGGGCCTTTGGATATTTCAAGGTCTTTAGAGCAGCTGAGAATCAACTACATACAATAAATGATTAACGTTTCAGACTCAGAGGCTGGAGTTAAAGTTAAAGTAACCCCTCGCTTTGATTACACTGTTGAGCATTTAACTCAAGATGACATTAGTTAGCAGTCAAGTGATCCACCAAAGTGTATAAGGACATTAGAGGTGTACAAGCATCTGTCTCATGTTCCAGGAATGCTGGCTAATGAAAGCCATAACTGCCCCGTTACCGATACTACATGTCCTCCGAGCAAACAGAGCTGTCCAAACACACACACACACACACACACACACACACACACACACACACACACACACACACACACACACACTTCTTCCACACACACACACACACACTGATACTGAGCCCACTTTGTAAGTGCCATGTTTGTCTATATGTGAGCACTACTGTTCACAGTTTACTGTCTCTCATCATGTGTGTGTGCTGCTAATCAGACTGATACAGAGACCTTTCCATACAAGATCTGATACTGAGACGTTCTCACAGCCTAACAAGTGACAATTTTCAGACCAAATACAATCTTTTAAATGTGACTTATATCCAACGTTAGTGTGAAGAGACCAAACCAGCCCTCGTGCACAGGAGAGCATCGCCCTCATCAACATGGCATCTGCAGTAAGAGCCACTGGCCTAGTGGTGGCGCTCACATTCACCTGCAGTGAAGACCTAATACACATACAGATCAAATGTCTCAGAGAGTGAGGAGACAGACAGGCGGTGACCTCACCACCACTGAAATTCTCCATCTTTAGCTCCCAGAAGGCCAAAGGACGATGAATCTTCAGTTGGATTAAAGTAAAGATGATGCATGAATCCTGGTCCAGCTCTTCAGAGTTAACCCGCTGCATATTGGATCCATATCGGATTTTAGTACCACATATGAAAGTGTCCCAGATCATAGTTGCCAATGTCAGATTCAGTGTTTTCTGCTGTTCACGCGGTCACACAGATAACACATCTGTGTAAACACAGCCTTAGTAATCTTGGACCAACACAATCGAATCACTTCCTTCACAATGATCAAAGTTTACAAACGATGTAATCAAACCGATGTGATTGTGCTCAGATGTTATGGCACGTGCTGTGTAAGATAAATGTGTTAAACCCAAAGTCTTCACAATTCTGTGAAAATAAAAATAATAGCTTTAAAAACGGCTCAGTGTGGCTGCCCAAGGTGAATGGGGTCACTGGGAAAATCCCCTTAATATCTGCACCTAACACTCATACACAGGAAAGTCCACCATGGCAATGCAAAAGAATCAGTTCTGTATTTCCATGCAAATTTCCATCTATTTTTACATATAAGTAAACATGTAGCATGTATATAACATATGTGAGAATGGGAGACTGTATGTTTATCCATATGCTTCTGTATGCTTCTATATGCTTATGTCTGTGCTTTTGTGTGCGCGTGTGTGTGCATGTGGCTGCGTGTGTATGTGTGTATGTGTGTGTGTGTGTTTATGTGTAAGTGTTTATGTGCGTGTATGTATGTGTGTGTGTGTGTGTGTGTGAGCTGGGTATGCCGTCTGTTTTCAACTCTGTGTAGGAAACACAGCTGTAGGAAAGATAGCCACTCATCATCTGTACTGACCACAGAATCCACCTCTTCTCTCCAGACCTTTACAGGAAGAACTGGGCCATTTATATTTACATAAACACAAGCCAAAACATTCCGGTGGCACAGGGTCAAAGTAGAGACTGTGGCTGTGTTCGAAATAGCCTACTACATACTACTGGCGTACTGATTGAGCCCCAAATCAGTATGCCGTATGCAGTATGTGATCAAAATGAAATTTTCCAGTACGTGAAACATACCCGGATGACCTACTACTTCCGCAAAATATTCCAGTACGCGAACAGAGCTATCTTCGTGGTGTACTGCATCCCATCATGCAACGCTACGATCACGTGACCCCGTAGTATGCTTTGCTTTTGTCGCATACTGGAAACTGTACTGCATACTACTACGAGGACCAGTATGCAGTATCCAGTATATACTGAGTCCAGTATGCAGTATCCAGTATGTAGTAGGCTATTTCGAACACAGCCTGTGTGTGTGGGAGTGTTTGTGTGTGTGAGCATATGTACTGGTGAGGTCCAGTAACCTCTGTCATTAGCGGCTCTCAAGATGAGTGCTTTACACTGCAGAATTAGTGTTCATATTAAAAGCACACAGATAAATCAAGGGGTAAACACAAGCATGACACAGACTTACATAGACACACAGACTTACATAGACACACAGACTTACATAGACACACAGACTTACAATCTGACACGCACAGACACATCTTAAAATGAATGAATCCACAAATTTAAGGTTATCATGAAAACACAGAACAAAATTATATTCTTTAACTTACAGATCCTGCACAAGCAGGTACATGCAGTGATGACACCTCAGTCAGTTTCTACCCTAATGTGCTCATGCAGGACTCCCAACGGCTCTGAAAACCTCCAGCAAAGCAGCTTGTACTTAAATAATCTGTGTTCTGCAGTCACTCTGGTAGTCCAGAATGAATATTCTACTACTGAAGTGAGTGCCTAGATGTGTTATGAACAGGGCAGTAATAAACCAAAGTACAGTGTACAGAATCAACATAGTACATACTAAAGCTACAGAATCAACATAGTATATACTAAAGCTCAGTGGGGAACCGTCAGGGCCCTCTACGCCCTCTCAGAGGGCCTAAAAATATTCTTAAAACATAAATATATAATATAATTTATCCAATTTATTTTGTCTACTTAGTTTGACAATCGACATCTAAACAATTACAAAAATATAAGCAAATAAATTATTCAACCGTGTCTATATACAATTTCCTGAAGGGATCCGTCCCAAGGGATAAATAAAGCTCGCTCTATCTATCTATCTATCTATCTATCTATCTATCTATCTATCTATCTATCTATCTATCTATCTATCTATCTATCTATCTATTCAATCTGTGTTGGAAGGTGAGGGGTTAAGTGGAAGCCTGTGAGCCTGTGTCTCCCCCTATCAGGACTGTGATGCCCGCTGTTCGTTTACAGAGGGCCTGGCAGTTATAATTCAGCGCAATACCAGTTTCAAATGACAGTAAAATTGACCAATCATATCTTCCCTCTTAGTGGGCGGGCTTAACTGTATGATAATTTCCGGCCCACTGAGGCGACGCTAGCTGTCGTTAGCGTACCACCGCTAGCTAGTTTCCATTCATTCCTTTGATGCCCTCGTGCGCGTTGTTTACTTATTCTGCTCCCGAGGAACACGGAGCTGTGAACCTTATTTTGTTTGGAACCTTATTTTGCTTAAGAAGTTATCTAGTACATATGTTATTGTTTATTGCATTTCTAAAGCTGTACTGTCGTCTCAATTTTTTTTTCTTTATTGCAGTTAATTAAGAGAGGAATTTTTTTTGGGTTATGGGAGCGGGCCCAGGTTTAATGGTCACGGTTCACTACTGCTAAAGCTACAGAATCAACATAGTATGTACTAAAGCTAGATCACAGCACATTAGACCTCACACGCACTGCTGTGTAAAAGATCACACCAGTCACTCTGACTGAACCTGGAGCCCAGAGAAGACAGACGGCCACCACACCTGACACACACATGTACATTTGGGACGGTAAGAGACTAACACTAACGCATGACTGCATTTATTTTCATGCAGTAATGTAATAGAAGCAGGGCACACAGAAGCCAAAGGCATCGCTGAGTGAATCGCTGAGTGTTTTGGTGAGTGAATCAGTGAGTGAATCAGTGGGTACATCGGTGAGTGAACCGGTGGGTGAACCGGTGGGTACATTGGTGAGTGAACCGGTGGGTACATCGGTGAGTGAACCGGTGGGTACATCGGTGAGTGCATCGCTGTGTGTTAGATTCTGAGAGGGAGAAGTCCCATTTAGGCAGGGCAAAGCCATCACCACCATTTACTGCTACAGGTGTTACAGCAGCTCACAGCATGAAACGTAAGCTGAGCGAAGCTTCAGCCCTCCTGCCTGGTCCCTTCTGTGATCTGTACCACATTCTCCTTTATACATAACCACCATCATACTGTGAGGAGCGTGCAGCCACCTGAAACAAGTACTGGTGGTAGGGGAGTGTGCAAGGGCAGGAAGGCAGGGGTCGATTGGACGGTAGGCTAGGCTAGGCTAGAATAGCCTATGCTAGGTTAGGCTAGGTTACAATATGCTAGAATAGGCTAGGCTAGAAACGCTAGGCTAAGTTACAATAGGCTAGGCTAGGCTAGGCTAGAATTGGCTAGGCTAGAATAGGCTAGGCTAGGCTATGGCGGGCAGATCAAAAAGCAGTGGGTTAGTACCTGCCAGAGTATAGCACCAGGCTTTGGCACAGAGCAGGCAGGGTGGGGCTGTAGCCCCCAGACCCCCCTGTGCACAGGTAGGGGTGGGGAGGACTGGCATCCCTGACAGGTTTGTGGATGGCACTGTAAATGGGCTCGACCCTAGTGGGGTACAAAAATCACACAGTAAACGGAAGTGACTCAGACACACAGACTGTAGTCACAGAGACAAAGACACTTGCATGTACTACACACAAAAACAAAACACACATGCACATAAACAGTCACAAGCACGCACACACAAATACACATGCGTCAGTGTGTATGTAGCTCTCATTCAGCCGGATGGGGGGGGGGGGGGGGGGGGGGGGGGGTGACTCACAGCTCTGGGGAGTTCATGCTTTGTTTGAGGTGAGACTGATTTCATATCCAGGAAACCAGCAGTTTTGTACAATTAAAGGTGGAATCTTTAATGGTCAGTGACATTTGACCCATGACAGAAAGACCTCTTATTCAGGAGTGCCTGGCCTGCTCACACAGGTGAGACTGGGTTCATCTCTCCCAAGCTTCTTTTTACACCATGTTCACAAATGCACTACCAGACATTTGGCATAACACAGAGACCTCAAAGACAGCTATCAGCATCCTGAAGCTTATCAAAACGTTTTTTGTTGTCGTTTATAACGCAGCATGTGGTTTGAACTCTATGAGTCAAATATCATCCAGAGAAATCAAACAAAGGAGGAAGTGGCAAAGTGAATGGAGAAATGTGAGAGGATCATGTGTGATGAACATACCCCTCCTGCACCCAACACAGGAAGGCATGCGTGTGTTGATGTTGGACAGTAAGTAGGCGTGGTGTGGGGTGGTATGGGGGTGTGGCACAGTGTGGGGTGGTGTGGGGCGGTGTGGTGCGGGGTGGTGTGGGGAAGTGTGGTGTAGGGTGGTGTGGTGTAGGGTGGTGTGGGGAAGTGTGGTGTAGGGTGGTGTGGTGTAGGGTGGTGTGGTGTAGGGTGGTGTGGGGAAGTGTGGGGAAGTGTGGGGTGGCGTGGTGTGGGGAAGTGTGGGGTGGCGTGGTGTGGGGCGGGGGGTGCGACATGTTGTGGGGCGGGGGTTGTAGTGTGGTGTGGTGTGGGGCAGGTGGTGTGGTGTGGGGCGGGTGGTGTGGGGCGGGGCGGGTGGTGTGGGGCGGGGGGTTCTGACCTGGTGAAGTCATCCTCTCCCAGCATGTGTGGTGGGACGGGAGAGTAGCGGGATGGCGTGACCTGGGCGGGCGCGTACATGGACTTGGGCTCCATGCCCCCCATGTAGGCCATGCTGGAGTTGTGGCCCACGTGGTTGTCCACCATGGAGGGGAAGGCTGGAGGCAGGGCGAGACCAGTGGAGGAAAAGAGAGAGAAGATTAGTCCTGGAGTGATATCGGCCAGGGGGTGAACGCCTGCGCCTCCGCCCAGTTAGTGCTTGGCAGAGATCTCAGGTGTGACTCCACACAGAGAGAGGAGGAGAGGGGGATAGAGAGGAGGGGAGAGAGAGAGAGAGAGAGAGAGAGAGAGAGAGAGAGGGAGGGAGAGAGAGAGAGAGAGAGAGGGAGAGGTGAGGCTGGTGTGTGGTGCAGAGCAGTGGGCAGTTCAGTGTGTGGGAGTTTGGGAATGGAGCGATCACTACACACTCACCACACCAGAGCTGCAGTGTTACAAAACTGTGCTTCAGTACACCAGCCTCGAGAGGGGGGGGGGGGGGGGGGGGGGGACAGAGAGGTAGAGCGAGGGAGAGGGACAGAGAGGGAGAGAGAGAGTGGGGGTAAAGGTAGAGAGTGGGAGAGAGTGGGAGAGAGAGAGAGAGAGAGAGAGAGAGAGAGGAGAGCGAGACCCAGTAGGTGTGCAAGGCCTGTTCATTGGGCCAGGTGCGTCCTAATATAAGTCACTACGCATGTAGCATTTTCATCAGTCTAACTAGCTGCTGATTGGCTTTTACATGCAGTGGTGTCATGTGAGGTGTGTGAGGTGATGTGAGGTGGTGTGAGGTGGTGTGAGGTAGTGTGAGGTGATGTGGTGTGGGGTGGTGTGAGGTAGTGTGGGGTGGTGTGAGGTGGTGTGGTGTGAGGTGGTGTGAGGTGGTGTGAATTGGTGCGAGGTGGTGTGAGGTAGTGTGAGGTGATGTGGTGTTGTGTGAGGTGGTGTGGTGTTGTGTGAGGTGGTGTGAGGTGGTGCGAGGTGGTGTGAGGTGGTGTGGTGTTGTGTGAGGTGGTGTGGTGTTGTGTGAGGTGGTGTGGTGTTGTGTGAGGTGGTGTGAGGTGGTGTGGTGTGAGGTGGTGTGAGGTAGTGTGAGGTGATGTGAGGTGGTGTGAGGTGATGTGAGGTGGTGTGAGGTGGTGTGGTGTGAGGTGGTGTGAGGTAGTGTGAGGTGGTGTGAGGTGAGGTGATGTGAGGTAGTGTGAGGTGGTGTGGTGTGAGGTGGTGTGAGGTAGTGTGAGGTGATGTGAGGTGGTGTGAGGTGGTGTGGTGTGAGGTGGTGTGGTGTGAGGTGATGTGAGGTGGTGTGGTGTTGTGTGAGGTGGTGTGGTGTTGTGTGAGGTGGTGTGGTGTTGTGTGAGGTGGTGTGAGGTGGTGTGGTGTTGTGTGAGGTGGTGTGGTGTTGTGTGAGGTGGTGTGAGGTGGTGTGGTGTGAGGTGGTGTGGGGTGGTGTGGTGTGAGGTGGGGTGGTGTTGTGTGAGGTGGTGTGGTGTTGTGTGAGGTGGTGTGAGGTGGTGCGAGGTGGTGTGGTGTGAGGTGGTGTGGGGTGGTGTGATGTGAGGTGGTGTTGTGTGAGGTGGTGTGGTGTTGTGTGAGGTGGTGTGGTGTTGTGTGAGGTGGTGTGAGGTGGTGTGGTGTGAGGTGGTGTGGGGTGGTGGGGTGTGAGGTGGTGTGGTGTGGTGTGAGGTGGTGTGGTGTTGTGTGAGGTGGTGTGGTGTTGTGTGAGGTGGTGTGGTGTTGTGTGAGGTGGTGTGAGGTGGTGCGAGGTGGTGTGGTGTGAGGTGGTGTGGGGTGGTGTGGTGTGAGGTGGTGTGGTGTGAGGTGATGTGAGGTGGTGTTGTGTGAGGTGGTGTGGTGTTGTGTGAGGTGGTGTGGTGTTGTGTGAGGTGGTGTGGTGTGGTGTTGTGTGAGGTGGTGTGGTGTGAGGTGGTGTGGGGTGGTGGGGTGTGAGGTGGTGTGGGGTGGTGTGGTGTGAGGTGGTGTGGGGTGGTGTGGTGTGAGGTGGTGTGGTGTGTGGCGGGCGTCAGCAGGTACGTACTGCTGGAGTAGTCCGGGGGGGCATACATGTCGTTGAGGTGCACAGGACCCGGCTTGGCCACCTTCAAATACACCATGTCTGAAGTGTTCTTCAGTGCGGCTACGGCCTCCTCGTGACGTACATCCTGCAGGATAATGTTGTTCACCTGTACACACACACACAGGCCACCATGTCTTTCCACTGTGTGTCCCTGTTGCTCTGAAGACGGCTCACTGGTACAGACATTACAACCAGCACAAAGACCTGCACCCGAAAAATAGCATCACATTTGAGGTACTACAGGTCATATATTTAGGAGAACACATTTATATTCTGCTGTTGATTGGAGATACAGTAGTGCTCTCATTAGCAGCCATTAGTGTTTGAGAGAATATTACACATGACAATCCCAAACTGCCTCATCACAGAGACTCTCTTTAACTCTCTATAACTCTATATAACTCTCTTTAAGTCTCTTTAATTCTTTAGAACTCTCTGTAACTCTCTGTAACCCTCTGTAACTATGTAATGCTATGTAACTCTATCTCTCTGTATCTCTCTGTAACTCTCTTTATCTCTCTGTAACTATGTAAGGGCAGTCATGGCCTGGCGGTTAGGGAACTGGTCTTGTGACCGGAGGGTTGTGGGTTTGATTCCCAGACCTGAGGCCATGACTGAGGTGCCCCTGAGCAAGGCCCTTAACCCTCAATTGCTCACTGAGATAAAAATGTAAGTCGTTCTGGATAAGGGCGTCTGCCAAATGCCATAAATGTAATGCTATGTAACTCTCTTTAACTCTAACTCTGTAACTCTCAGTAATTCATCAACACGCTGCATCTGGGATTCAGTGTCATACATTGTCATTCAGACATAACCCTGCCCACCCAGATCCAGACATTTTCACACATTTTGATGCAGCATTTACATACGTGTGTGAATTTTAAGGCAGAAGGAAAAGTCTCATGAACATACATGTTCACATATATGTGAACATGTACAACTCTGGAGGTTTTCTAGACTTGAGCGCTGGAGTGTGTGTGCTGGTGGAGGGGCGGGGCTTACGGCCAGGAGGCGGTCTCCCGTCTGCAGTCTCCCATCCTTCTGGGCAGCCCCGCCCTCGATGATCTTGGTGATGTAAATGCTGTTGTCTCCGGGGATGTGCTGGTTGCCAATGCCACCAGCAATGCTGAAGCCCAGGCCTGCAATTCAACATTAAAACACACACTGCTAAATAACACAGGGTCACTGCATCTGTAACACGGTGGCACTCTACAGGAGTGTGTGAGTGTGTGTGTGCTGCTTTGTGTGGCTCTGACCTTTGGGCCCTTTGAGAAGGTTGACCTCCAGGATGGTGTCGGGCGGAGCCTGTCTCCTACGTACGAGCAGACGCACCACAGGGCCCGCCTCCTTCAGGGCCTCCACCGCCCGGCTGTGAACCACCTCCGATACATCCACCTCGTTCACCCGCAGCACACAGTCATTCACTCTGACACACACACACACACACACACACACACACACACACACACACACACACACACACACACACACACACACACACACACACAGAGCATGAATCACACAACTGCAATTCCAGTCATGGTAATGTGAACATGTCAATCATTCCAGAGTAATCCAGACCTGTACCAGTTTCAGTTTTAACACAGACACACAGGGTTCCTGAGGGCCAGAGAAGACCCCGCACACCTGCTTTAACTACACACCTGGAGCCCAGTCTGCATTACGTCTCCTCTTCAAAACAAAAGTTCAAGTTTTTCATGGAACACTGGATGTCTGAAGTAAAAAGAGCCCCAGAGGTGCAAGAGCCTCCACAGGACAGAGCAACGCTGCAGGACAGAGCAGCGCTGCAGGACAAAGCAGGACAGAGCAGCGCTGCAGGACAGAGCAGGACAGAGCAGCACTGCAGGACAGAGCAGCACTGCAGGACAGAGCAGCACTGCAGGACAGAGCAGCGCTGGCTGAAGGCAGCAGCAGCAACACGGGATAACAAATATCCACACAGCAGGATATAAACCTCACCAACTCAGTTGGTTTTGTTAGCTTCACAAAACTGAAATTTATGAGACCTTCCAAAATCAATTGAAACCATGTGGAATAAATGACTAGAGTTTAGCACAGGAAGAAAGAATTGAGCTTCATGAATCATCTTTGATCTTTTACTCTAGACTGATGAGTCATCTATTATCTTTTACTCTAGACTTCATCCGAGGAAGCTGACCCACACTGGTTCTTCCCAAATAAGCAACATTACAGCGTACAACATTCTTATACAACGTTCTTGTACGACGTTCTTGTAGGAGATTCCAATTTGCCATCAGACATCATTCATAACAGGTAAAGATATAATACCGAGATATTGTACCTCAGTTTATACAATTGAGAAAGGACTAGATCTGATTTGAACCCAGAACTGAAACAGGGCTGACCTACACTACGCTGGATGTGTTGAGAGGAATGGTGCCATCTTGTGCCCAGCACATATTCAGCCAGAAATGCAGGTAGACTAAAAACTATGGCATGGTGCAGAGCTTCACACTAGTTATGAGCTGTGCTATACAAAAAAGGAAAACACGGCACAGAAACCCACTGGCACTCGTGAAAAATGAGAAGAGTCTGTAAGGCAGTGGTTTACTGGGACAGTGTTTGTGAGGTCAGTGGTGCAAATAAAGCCTGGGAAAGAATTAAAGGAGAGGAGAAGAGAGGGGAGGAGAAGAGAGGGGAGGAGAGGAGAAGAGAGGAATTAGGAGGGGAGGAGTGGGGAGGGGAGGAATTTGAAGGGGAGGGGAGGAGTTGGGAGAGAAGAAGTTGGGAGGGGAGGAGTTTGAAGGGGAGGGGAGGAGTTTGAAGGAGAGGGGAGGAGTTGGGAGGAGAGGGGAGGAGAGGCGAGGAGAGGGGAGGAGTTGGGAGGAGTTGGGAGGAGAGGGGAGGAGAGGGGAGGAGAGGCGAGGAGAGGGGAGGAGTTGGGAGGAGAGGGGAGGAGTTGGGAGGAGAGGGGAGGAGAGGCGAGGAGAGGGGAGGAGAGGGGAGGAGTTGGGAGGAGAGGCGAGGAGAGGGGAGGAGTTGGGAGGAGAGGGGAGGAGTTGGGAGGAGAGGGGAGGAGTTGGGAGGAGAGGGGAGGAGTTTGAAGGAGAGGGGAGGAGTTGGGAGGAGTTTGAAGGAGAGGCGAGGAGAGGGGAGGAGTTGGGAGGAGTTGGGAGGAGTTTGAAGGAGAGGCGAGGAGAGGGGAGGGGAGGAGTTGTAATCTCACCCCAGTCTTCCATCCATGGCAGCTGCCCCTCCAGGGATGATTTTAGTGATGAAGATTCCCGGGTCGTCTGGGATATGTGGGTTATCAATCCCTCCAGCAATACTGAAGCCCAGGCCAGAGTTGCCCTGTTCAACACAGGACAGTGTTACATAAACTAATATAGTAGCACAGAACATGTATAAATGAATCGGTCCTCAGAGGCATGATCTATCAACTATTCATGAGCTTCTTGTTAGGAGATATTTTACTACTGGGATCATCAGCAGAACTTTTTGTTTGAAAGAGATGGAGAAGCTGTGCATAAAGAATGGATCCTCACTGGTTCTCCTCCCTCTTAGTCTCACTTTGTTCAGCCCTCATCCACCCATCATCCACCACTCATCCACCCATCATCCACCCCTCATCCACCCCTCATCCACCCCTCATCCACCACTCATCCACCCCTCATCCACCACTCATCCACCACTCATCCACCCCTCATCCACCACTCATCCACCCCTCATCCACCACTCATCCACCCATCATCCACCCATCATCCACCACTCATCCACCCCTCATCCACCCCTCATCCACCTCTCATCCACCACTCATCCACCTCTCATCCACCACTCATCCACCACTCATCCACCCCTCATCCACCTCTCATCCACCTCTCATCCACCTCTCATCCACCCCTCATCCACCCATCATCCACCCCTCATCCACCCCTCATCCACCCATCATCCACCCCTCATCCACCCCTCATCCACCCCTCATCCACCCCTCATCCACCACTCATCCACCACTCATCCACCCCTCATCCACCCCTCATCCACCTCTCATCCACCCCTCATCCACCACTCATCCACCACTCATCCACCCCTCATCCACCACTCATCCACCCCTCATCCACCCATCATCCACCACTCATCCACCCCTCATCCACCACTCATCCACCCCTCATCCACCCACCTCACATTTTTGTTTACAGCCGGTCTACCAGGCCTGTACAGACGCACCCCAAACAAGACAACTGACAATGTCACTTTACTGTCTTCTATAATGAATGAGTAACAGTTGTCGCCAGTTAAGGCAGAGAGAGGCTGAGGTGTTCTGACCAGCAGCTCCTGACCAGGGCTGAGCGTGCTGGCTCCTACTATCAGACTATCACCCACAGACCTTTAAACATGACATCTTACATGGTTTATCTAGGACTCAGCACACAGACATTCCTTTTGGTGAAGGAACAGCCCAGCAATTATTCTGAAACCACAGAGAGACACTCAGAGTGGTGGGGGGACAGAGGACCACAGAGAGACACTCAGAGTGGTGGGGGGACAGAGGACCACAGAGAGACACCAGCCCCTCTACAACACATACTGCCTCTTCCACTACTAACTGATTAAAACCACATAATCCTGCCTTACACATGATGGACGCACATAGAGCTTTGGCTCTTATAAGATATTTATTTCACTTTAGAAAATGTTATCTATCACTCTATAAAAATAGAGTGTTCTTGGGAACATGTCTTATTTAATGGGGATCAGTAAAAGAATCTAAAGGAACGATGTCTGCATGGAGTCATGGGGATTTGTGTGGTTTACTGAGAAGCCATTTCACTGAGGTCTTTTGTGCTCAGTGTGTGTGTTGAAATCACCCTTTAGTGCCACCTACTGGCCACATCTGAACAGGTAGCACACTGGAGAGAATGTGTACAAATGTAGAAGTGAAGGAGAATGGATATTCACCCTTTCCAAGATGATTTCTTCATATTTGTACATGCCATCACTTCCATTTACCTGCAACACAAGAAGGTTTCATTAGTGTGCTGCATCTTACAAAAGACAAACTCACAGGTGGGACAGACCCCTCAAACACACAGGTGGGACAGACCCCTCAAACACACAGGTGGGACAGACCCCTCAAACACACAGGTGGGACAGACCCATCAAACTCACAGGTGGGACAGACCCCTCAAACACACAGGTGGGACAGACCCCTCAAACACACAGGTGGGACAGACCCCTCAAACACACAGGTGGGACAGACCCATCAAACTCACAGGTAGGACAGACCCATCAAACTCACAGGTGGGACAGACCCATCAAACACACAGGTGGGACAGACTCCTCAAACACACAGGTGGGACAGACCCATCAAACACACAGGTGGGACAGACCCCTCAAACACACAGGTGGGACAGACTCCTCAAACACACAGGTGGGACAGACCCATCAAACACACAGGTGGGACAGACCCATCAAACACACAGGTGGGACAGACCCCTCAAACACACAGGTGGGACAGACCCATCAAACACACAGGTGGGACAGACCCATCAAACACACAGGTGGGACAGACCCATCAAACACAGTCCCAGGTGACAGGTAGGCAGGAGCTATTAGAGGTGAGTTAACAGATACTTACATAAGGTCCTGCGTCCAGCGAGTCTGTGCTGACTATGACAGGAGGAGGGTTTGCCTGCAAGATGAAGACATGGACATTACATCAGTGAGTGTAGACCCAGCTCCCCTCCACACACACACTCACCAGCACTGTTGATCTGATACTGAAGATCATGGCTAAAACAGGACACCAGTGGTAACCGGCTACCAAGATCAAGCAAACTACAGTAATACCCCGAGATTTTGGACGTACAAACAAACAAGTTTAATTAAAAATGTATGTACTTATTTACTTTACCCTTTAAAGTTGTAAACATATTCAGTCCTGCAGTATAAAGTTCATATGGTAAGATTATGGACGCCATCATGTCCACTACACTAGACAAATGCACTGCCTGTTTGACTACAAGGCCAATGATTCAATGTCCCACACATGGATGGTGTAATAACACCTGAGTCTCTGTAACTTCAACACGCCTCTATGAGCCTTCATGTAAAACTTAGTGGGGCTGTGGAAGACGACCCTTGACCCTCGAGGCCAACTTCACAACAACAGCGGGAGTCACCATCAAGTGTGTGATTTACCGTGGAGACGCCCTGTAACTGCTGTAGCTCAGCACATGCCTGAAGCCCTCAGTGAAATCACACCATGAAGGGCTGTAGACTCCAGCTTTGGAACAGAACCACCAGCCACCTCCTCTACATGGATGACTACAAGCTGTACGCCAGAAGTGAGCAAGACATCGGCTCACGGCTCCATCTCACCAGAATACACAGAACTGACCCTGCAGTGTGATTCAGACTGGACACGTGTGGTCAGACGGTGACAAGGAGACCAGAGGTGGCTGGAACTGAGGAACTCAAACCACCAGATGGAACTCAGCAGATGTTGAGGACATCTACACGAATGTTGGAATCACACAGACAAATGGAAATCATGAAGAAGACAGAACAGCTACAGCCAAATACATACAGAGAGTGAGACAAGTCCTGAGAGGACACTGCGGTATATACAGAGAGAGAGAGAGATAGATAGATAGATAGATAGATAGATAGATAGATAGATATAGATAGATAGATAGATAGATAGATAGAGAAATTGCTCACACCTCACACATGCGCACACACACACACACACACACACACACGCACAGATGCCACTCAGATCTGTGGATGAAAGTAATAAAATTCTATGAGTCTCCTTCCTTAACTGAAGAGGTTTTTTCAAATTCAAACTCAGAGAGCTTTCTACAGACAGACAGACAGACAGACAGAACTGTTCCTGCCCTCTCAACTGGATGCCTTCATAATGCATCAGTGCATGTGTATAGTCCAACAGAAGCTGTGGAGAAGACGTGAGGATGGTTGAGTCCATCTCCTGCAGGCCACGTTACATCAGCACAGTCGTCCTGGTACCTACAGCTGGGGTTCACGCCATACTGCTACAACACCCCCCCCATATAACTGTATCCATCACACTCCACTGCTTTGCAGAAAAACCCTGTAAATTATTGCTCTGCGTCGCTTACCGAGAAGAACACAGTAGAGTAGAGCAGAGTATTTAATCGTAGAGCAGAGTATTTAAGAGTAGAGTATTTAAGAGTAGAGCAGAGTATTTAAGAGTAGAGTATTTAATAGTAGAGCAGAGTATTTAAGAGTAGAGTATTTAATAGTAGAGCAGAGTATTTAAGAGTAGAATATTTAATACTAGAGTAGAGTATTCAAGAGCATAGTATTTAATAGTAGAGCAGAGTATTTAAGAGTAGAGTGTTTAATACTAGAGTAGAGTATTTAAGAGTAGAGAGAGTATTTAAAATCCTTGGCTGTGTGACAGTGTTTCCTGCCTTCTGATGGGACCTACCCCACACAGCAGGACAGGAGCTTGTGCATCATGTACCCTGAGGACCATCATGGCTGTGCACAGCTCACCTTCTGGAGAAGCTCTTCCGTGATTTTGAGCTCACACCACAGAGCCTCCTATGCCCTTAGCTAACATCATAAATCAAGACAGAGTCACTATGTAAACTGTCTAAGTCAAGAACAATTGTGTACCTTAAATCTACATATGAATGTATTCCTCCACCCATGTACCCAATCAAGTTCACCTCATCAATGTGGCAGTGTGCCATTGAATTCCCCCAAGCACTAAAAGAAGGATGACAAGAAAGTTGCATTCTAGAAAACTGAAATATTCTAGAGGAATCAGACACATTCAAAATAGATGTAACAGTGAGGAACACTGTTCACACAGAACAAAGTGTTCCTTAAGTGACATCGGCACAGGTAAGGTACATTCACACAAACACATTAAATGTCACTGAGACAACAGGACTATTTCACGTCCTCAGCTAAAGGTTTGTCACAACCAGATGTCACAGTGTTACTACACTTAATTGAAAGGATGCAGACACAGTAATAGCAGGAGACTTGTGCTCAGCTGCACTTCACAAACAGGCCCTGTGTTCACTCCCTGTGTTCACTCCCTGTGTTCACTCCCTGAGTCGGGAGTGCAGGAAGCACAAACATACAGTCTTCCCTGCACGCTGATCAGGTATGAAAACGTTCCAACCACACAGCCCCAGGCCAGTTAAACCCATCATCCTAATCTTAGATTTTGTCTACAATCCCACATCTTAATCAGTCCAAACAAGCAAACCGTATGTGTGACGGTAATCTCAGTGTGGGCTGTGCTGCTCACCGCTGTCCTCAGGTCAGCCATGTGAGGGCGGACGAGGACGCAACACTGCGTGTGACACCGAGACGCCGTCCGGACAGCAGGTCCCTGGTCAGGGCCGAGCCCAGCGGACCTGATGTGCACACGCGTCTGTCCTGCGCTAACTCGCTAGGCCAGATTAAAAACATGATGGGGGGAGCAGGGTTCACACAGGCATAGCTGACAAGAGGTGAGAGGGCGAAGAGAAAAAGCCGACGGCAGTAACAGGCTGGAGAGCATCCACACATGCCAGAAGGACAGCAAAGAGACACGGGGGATTAACCAAATCTGGATTAGATTAGAATAAATCCCTTAATTTCCTTTTAATTCAAACACTAATCATTAAAGGCTATTTTCCAACCAGATGTTACCATTCACTTCTTTCCTGCCATAACACACTCTCTCTCTCTCTCCCTCTCTCACACACACACACACACAGGTTTGGCAGCTCATCTATTCAAACTGGGTCTCAGCTTGCTCATTAAAGAGGTGAACTGACATTAGCTCTGTGTAGCACTCCACCTGACAGGCCTGCCTTGTTGGCCCTGATGACATCTGGGACTCCAGCCTGACAAAGGCTCTCCGTAAACCCTGGCAGAGGCAGGCACCCCATACACACTGTTAAATAATCAATGTGTTCCCATGGTCACGGCTACCCTGGTGACTGCGCTGGCTGTGAGGAGCAGATAGGAGCCGCCCTGGTTAGTCTGTCTCAGGCTTACAGCGACAGGGTGGAGGATCAGGCCTGATCACAGCCTGGCGTTGGGTTAGCAGGAACGTTCAGAGGACAGAAGGTCGTGTCACAATCCGCTCTCATCTAAACTGCTCTACGGCAGTCCAGAGAGCCCGGTGGGGACCCGACAGCCAGGTCACACCACTCACCCCCAGCGTATGGGAGTATCCACACTCAACGTGTCAAACAACCCATGACATTTTCAAAAACAAGGTCATTTCTAAATATGCCCATATCTAACAAAATAGCCCTGGTGATTCGTGCATAAAACAAAATCTAAAATTGGTGTTGTTTAAAATGCTAGCAAAAACAAACGTATTATTAGCGCTAGATAACGAGAGTCATTAGGACAGAATCAAAACACATTCAGAACATTTCACCCAAAACATAGCAGCTGTTGTGAGCACTGAGCAACACTATTTCAACACCCTTTCTGACCGGTTCAGATGTACATGGGGTGTGTGTGTGTGTGTGTGTGTGTGTGTGTGTGTGTGTGTTGGGAGGAGAGGACTATAGCTAAATAAGTGCAGTATAAGGGCTGCTGTCTTCATAAGGAGGGAGGCTCGCTCTGTACCATGACACTGCACACTGAGCGGATTCTTGGCTTGTTGTCCTGTTTGTAGGGAGAGAGGACGTGGCAGGGGACCGATCCATTTGGTGCATAAGTAATTCACAAGCTTCAGCAGCAACAGTGCAGGGCTCACTGATGGGAACAGACAGGGACTCAGCGAAGGCAGTGGGAGGCGTGTGTTATGCTTAATAAGGGAGAGAGTGGGTGACAGAGAGAAAGGGAGACGGAGAACGAGATAGAGGGAGAGAAAGAAAGAGAAGCAAAGACAGACAGAGGGACAGGGGGACAGACTGAGACAGAGAGCAAGAGGAAGATAGGGAGAATGAGGGAATGAGGAATAAACAGTGGCCTCTCTCAGATGATCCTTTTTGCCAGGCTACATTGGCGGTCCTTATAAGCCACACCGCAATCCCCTGAATATCAACCCAATCACCATGCGCCCGACACTCCCTTCACACCGAGACGAGTAACGCCGGTGAGAGTTTGATGAGGGAGCTTTCAGTCCAAGGACTAGAAACATACGTTTCTGTATGAGAATGTTGAGTTCACAAGCTTTCAGGCAAACAATGTACCTGTCTCAGGTGTACTGTCTGAGGAGTACTGTTTGTGTTTCAGGTGTTTCCATACAAAAAACCCATAAAACATGAGTAGATGTCATTGGAAACGTATTCCAAGAGCTATGAATGTTACTCAAAATACAGATTTCAAAACGAGTATTCAGTACTAATACTAACACTAATACTAAACCTGAAAAGCACTAAGACAAGTCCAAAAACATGGAATAAGAGGAACTGATGAAGGGCTGAGGTGGGCTGACCCAGGACACGAGAGCTGGTCTCCCTGCCACACAGTGCAGGTTCATCCGTCCACATGGACACGGTACATGGACACGGTACACACGGTACACAGCTCTATCTAAGCAGGAGGTCACCGCTCTGACCTTCAGCTGGATGAAGGCCACTGATGGCATAACAACATTAATTACCATAGCCCTGGACACAAACCCAGGTGCACATTCTGTACCTGAAGCACAAAGTCTTAGTCGGACCAAACCATCTACAGGAGAGCTGTGAGGTGGGACAGCTGTGGCTACTGGATGAGGGTTCAAACAGCCCATTAGGACTGTTAGGGTTCCTACAAACAAAGAGTTCCTACAAAGTGTTCAGGGTGCTACATTGCTGAAGACTAGAGCCAAATTTATTGAATTAAATGGTAAATTGCTCCATATTAATAAAAATTTTCAAAAATTAAGATAGAACATATGGACACTTCAGTGATGGATTTTGAATCCACCATTGCATGTGATTTTACATACAGCACATGTGAACATGACTTCTACTGGAACTACTGACAAAACAGCTCACCAACATATCAATGGCTATCAGACAGCATACCCACCATGCTTTAGTAATAATGGTACATTCCAACCATGCCTTAGTAATAATGGTACATTCCAACCATGCCGTAATAACGGCTTGGTGTTCTTTACCTGCTGGTTTCAATTGGTTGCTAGCTCTTGTTGCTAAGATAACAGCGCTGTACTCTCCACTGTGCTGGTTCTAGTGGTCGCTGCCAATCCCACGAACACAAGATCTCACACACTTTGTTCCCTGCTGCTGTCATTTGGCAGTGGTGAGAAATGTTCACTCAGTATATGTGTTTTTGTCTCAGAAGCAGGCGCTCCGAGTTCAGTTTCATCTTGCGTGTGAAACGTGCAGCCTGGTTCCCCTCAGCCTCATCCTCTCATGCTGGGACACTCATCAGCGTTGTGTCATTTGTAGGCAAATCTCTTCTGACAGTGAAAAGGAGTCTGAGAAGCTAGGGAGGAGGAGTCACGTCCTCTCGATGGCCTACCTTCACTGAGGCTCCGCCCACTCTTTTGTGCTGGTTGGAGTGACAGCACTTCAGAGCAGATATCAATGCAGATGATTCATTTGTGATCAGCTCTCACACTGAAGGCCGGAAGAAAGACATCTCTTTCAGGTCTCCGTCCCAGGGACGTGTCTGCGTGAGCAGGTCTCCGTCCCAGCACTCACACACACCCACACAGCTCCATTCAATCCCCGTGCCTGCGTGCGGTTTGGCTGACAAATCCGTGTAGGTGTGGAAAGTGATGAAGAATTACAGCAAGTAGGACAATGGCATCAACAACAGCGCAGGAACCAGAGCTCTGGTGTTACTTTACATAATTATGAATATTCATGAGGACGCTTATCCATATGCTGACATATTTCCTGCCAAAAGGCAGTGAAAAAGACTTTATTTTAAATGTTTGTATCACTTCAGGGAATGCCCTGAACAAAACAATCTGTCTTCCACAGAGGGGCCAGATTTGCAGTGTCTCCAGTACACCTCAGGACAGAGAAGGTGTTAGTCCTGCAACCCAGGGTCCGATCCTCCGTGAAGAGTGCACACCACCGACGAGCAGACACATATCACACCCACTGATCTGAGAACACACCCATCAGCCTTCTTCACACCATCATCATCGCAAAGGAGGAACTGTGACAGTGTACCAAGGTAATGAACATGATTCAGCTATATGGTCATTTCTTTCCAGCTGGGTGTTATGTAGCCAGTCACATAATACCACACTGAATGTTTTAAGATTCACTTATTCTAAATCATTTGCACTATTACTGATGTACCAGTTACTACAGTGAACACAAATCTGTCAATGTTCCATATTTGTCAATTGTGATTTTCACCACAATTCAATGTTGTCCTCCACATTTACCCATCTGTGCAATGATAACACACACACACACAAGTGATTACTAGGGGGCTGTGGATCACACGTGCCCAGAGCGGTGGGCAGTCCTAGCCCGGCGCCCGGGGAGCAGTTGGGGTTAGGTGCCTTGCTCAAGGGCACCTCAGTCATGGCCTCAGGTCACAAGACCAGTTCCCTACCACAGGACCATGACTGCATTTATTGCATGCATGCACCTTTTTTTTTTTTTTTTATGCACACAGATGTACAGATGTATTTTATTTTTATGGTGCACAATGATATACAATGTACCACTTTACAATTATGAATTCTCTAAAATGTGTTGATTAACATTAATAATTAGGTCATAAACAACTTTAAAATGAATAATGAGCCCTTAGAACACATCACACAGCAACAGGGGCCTATTGACCAGTAGAATGTAAATTTAGACCAAATAATTTCAGATAATTGGTAGTAGCCTATTAAGAAATGTCTGCTTAAGCACTTAAGCGCTGAGTGATGGAGAAGGCAGACGTCACCAGAGTGAGTCGAGGTTTTACAGTACAGGTGTGTCGAGGTTTTACAGTACAGGTGTGTCGAGGTTTTACAGTACAGGTGTGTCGAGGTTTTACAGTACAGGTGAGTCGAGGTTTTACAGTACAGGTGTGTCGAGGTTTTACAGTACAGGTGTGTCGAGGTTTTACAGTACAGGTGAGTCGAGGTTTTACAGTACAGGTGTGTCGAGGTTTTACAGTACAGGTTAATAGGTACAACTCCTTCTTTGGCAGTGTTGCCCTTTTGATTTATGTGTTATAACTGCTTAATAATGATTTGCTAAGGTCGTTTAATGGACCTAGTTAATAACCATCAGGAACTCATGTTGAACCATTTATAAACCTCCTATAAGGAGCTGATATGTTGTCATATATTTTGTCAAGAAGTACCAACCAAGACTGCGTATGCATGTGCAGTTCTGTTTATACATGCTGACTAACTTAAGTAAATATGCCTGGTACAACGAAGAAAGCAGCAAGACTTCAGGATTCATGGCGTCTGGCTGGGATGAGTAGACACACAGGCTGACACACATGCCTTTGACCAGCCTTGATTCACATTCATTTGGACTATTATGACTTCATTTTTAATTTAATAACTCATATTGCCCACGGTAATTACATAAATGACTCTTGCTGATTATTCCATATCCTCTAAGGATGGTTTAACGAGGGAAGTCTTGGCAGATGTTTGTAGCTGAGAAGTAATCACCTTGAAGTGAGACGAAAATGAAAAATGCCATTAAGTTCCTTAAACAGATGACACCTTCATAACACTCTTCAAAACACACTTTTGACCATATATCTACACTCAGGAGTTCTTTAAACAGATGACACCTTCATAACACTCTTCATAACACACTTTGAACATGTATCGACACTCAGCTGCACAACATTGCGAGTCTGTTGCAGGCTTTCTCTCCTTAACCTCTGCAGTGTCTGTCTGACCAGAATCACTGAACGTGCTCTGCAGTTTGAGACTTATTACAGGAAGGAGATGGAGATGATACCAACACCCTTGCTCTGCAACTCTCTCACTCTCTCTCCGTCCCTCTTTCTCTCGCTCTCTCTCTCACTCTCTACCTCTCACTCTCTCCCTCCCTGTCTCACTCCCTTTCTCTCTCTCCCTCCCTCCCTCTCGTGATCTGCTCAGCCCCCAGGATAGAGAGTGCCGTCGTCACTAGCCTCACAGTGAGTCCAGTGACTATATGCATGTGAATGATTATATAACCAGCATTTTTATGGAGAATATTAATCCACAGACAACCAGTATTGGGGTCTATATGCTGGCTGACCAAAATGCAGTTAAACACACACACACACAACTTACTGAATATTCTGCTAATGCTGACAGCTAACCCACAAAATATTATTCAAGGTACTAGTAAAATGAGAGAAAGCAACCATGATTATACTCTGATGTACTAAAGAGGTTGCTGTATGCAGCTTTCTTTATACTGCTATATGAGCAGATGTTAATTCATGGTGTCCTAATTGCTTTCGAAAACCATTTTTCATGTCCATGTATCCACAGTGTGCTCTCCTCCCATTAGACAGAGCAAGGCTAATACGCTGTAGAGTGCAGACTGCACCATGGCAACACCAGCAACGTGTGTCTCAGGCAAAGCTCTCCTCCTACCCACCACCAAAGCGGATGAAGCAGAAATGTGTGACTGTGTGTGTGTTTCTGTTATGTGCTGAGGTTTTTGTAATATGCAACGTCCATTTCATGACACCAAGGCAGAGTTCAAACACTGACTGGATTCAGAAGACACTCGTGGTGCTTTGTGAGCGATTTGAAGGTTTGAAGGCATCCATGAAGCAACACGAGCAGCCTTAATGACTACAGATTTACGAAGACCAGAGCCTCACGCTGTAACACAACCTTAATGACAACAGCTTTACGAAGACCAGAGCCTCATGCTGTAACACAGCCTTAATGACAACAGCTTTATGAAGACCAGAGCCTCACGCTGTAACACAACCTTAATGAATACAGCTTTACAAAGACCAGAGCCTCACGCTGTAACACAACCTTAATGACTACAGCTTTACGAAGACCAGAGCCTCACGCTGTAACACAACCTTAATGACTACAGATTTACGAAGACCAGAGCCTCACGCTGTAACACAACCTTAATGATTACAGCTTTACGAAGAACAGAGCCTCACGCTGTAACACAACCTTAATGACTACAGATTTACAAAGACCAGAGCCTCACGCTGTAACACAATCTTAATGACTACAGATTTACGAAGACCAGAGCCTCACGCTGTAACACAACCTTAATGACTACAGATTTTCGAAGACCAGAGCCTTACGCTGTAACACAACCTTAATGACTACAGATTTACGAAGACCAGAGCCTTACGCTGTAACACAACCTTAATGAATACAGCTTTACAAAGACCAAAGCCTCACGCTGTAACACAACCTTAATGACTACAGATTTACGAAGACCAGAGCTTCACGCTGTAACACAACCTTAATGATTACAGCTTTACGAAGACCAGAGCCTCACGCTGTAACACAACCTTAATGAATACAGCTTTACAAAGACCAGAGCCTAACGCTGTAACACAACCTTAATGACTACAGATTTAGGAAGACCAAAGCTTCACGCTGTAACACAACCTTAATGATTACAGCTTTACGAAGACCAGAGCCTCACGCTGTAACACAACCTTAATGACTACAGCTTTACGAAGACCAGAGCCTCACGCTGTAACACAACCTTAATGACTACAGCTTTACGAAGACCAGAGCCTCACGCTGTAACACAACATTAATGAATACAGCTTAAAAAAGACCAGAGCCTCACGCTGTAACACAACCTTAATGACTACAGATTTACGAAGACCAGAGCCTCACGCTGTAACACAACCTTAATGAATACAGCTTTACAAAGACCAGAGCCTAACGCTGTAACAACCTTAATGACTACAGATTTACGAAGACCAGAGCTTCACGCTGTAACACAACCTTAATGACTACAGATTTACGAAGACCAGAGCCTCACGCTGTAACACAACCTTAATGACTACAGCTTTACGAAGATCAGAGCCTCACGCTGTAACACAACCTTAATGACTACAGCTTTACGAAGACCAAAGCCTCACGCTGTAACACAACCTTAATGACTACAGATTTACGAAGACCAGAGCTTCACGCTGTAACACAACCTTAATGATTACAGCTTTACGAAGACCAGAGCCTCACGCTGTAACACAACCTTAATGAATACAGCTTTACAAAGACCAGAGCCTAACGCTGTAACACAACCTTAATGACTACAGATTTAGGAAGACCAAAGCTTCACGCTGTAACACAACCTTAATGATTACAGCTTTACGAAGACCAGAGCCTCACGCTGTAACACAACCTTAATGACTACAGATTTACGAAGACCAGAGCCTCACGCTGTAACACAACCTTAATGACTACAGCTTTACGAAGACCAGAGCCTCACGCTGTAACACAACCTTAATGACTACAGCTTTACGAAGACCAGAGCCTCACGCTGTAACACAACATTAATGAATACAGCTTAAAAAAGACCAGAGCCTCACGCTGTAACACAACCTTAATGACTACAGATTTACGAAGACCAGAGCCTCACGCTGTAACACAACCTTAATGAATACAGCTTTACAAAGACCAGAGCCTAACGCTGTAACACAACCTTAATGACTACAGATTTACGAAGACCAGAGCTTCACGCTGTAACACAACCTTAATGACTACAGATTTACGAAGACCAGAGCCTCACGCTGTAACACAACCTTAATGACTACAGCTTTACGAAGATCAGAGCCTAACGCTGTAACACAACCTTAATGACTACAGATTTACGAAGACCAGAGCTTCACGCTGTAACACAACCTTAATGACTACAGATTTACGAAGACCAGAGCCTCACGCTGTAACACAACCTTAATGACTACAGCTTTACGAAGATCAGAGCCTCACGCTGTAACACAACCTTAATGACTACAGCTTTACGAAGACCAAAGCCTCACGCTGTAACACAACCTTAATGATTACCAATTTCTCCTCACCAAGCCACATGACATGACTAATGTCAAATAATAAACCACTATCTTCTCTCCAGATGCAGAATGGCACACAAAACATCTACTGAACATCTACTACATATGCTAGAAATTAGATTACATATGAGAAATGATGAAAGAATATGCCCCTCATTAACTTTCTGAAGTTTGTTTAAAACATTTCTGTGAGGTTATTAATTTGTCTTGTCAAACTTCAAAACCTCTCTACCGTAAAAAATCACTCAAATTCTCAGCTGTGTTCAAGATATACAACAGAAACACCAGATCGGTCATATAGGTAATGAGATGAGGAGATCAGCGATCCATCCTGGGCCAGCCACCTCCTGCCTAACCGGATGCATACATCATGATGGACATTATTACATATTTTTCCTTTTCTTTCTCTTCTTTCTGTCTAAATTTTTGTTGTTGTCATGGTGACCGGTGTCGGCCAGAGGAGGATGGGTTCCCCCCCTGAGTCTTGGTTCCTCTCAAGGTTTCTTCCTCATGCAAAAAACTAGGGAGTTTTTCCTTGCCACTGTCGCCTTTGGCTTGCTCACTGGGGGCTAGGACTCGGCACTTGTAAAGCTGCTTTGTGACAACAACTGTTGTAAAAAGCGCTATATAAATAAAAATTTGATTGATTGATTGATTGAAACACCAAAGAACAAAAGTATTAAATACACTATGTGAGTAACAAAATTAGGGGTGATCTGCAATAGTTGCTGATTCGACTATAGTCGACTATACCCCCTAGTCGACTATGAACGTCATAGTCAAATGTACCATTCTAACTGCACGGGGGTGCCCAAGGATGCTGCTAAGCATTAGTTGTTACATGAAATGTCTTTGTTTTCGTTATATATAGCCTTTTGTGAATAATTTCTGTTAATAAATACTTTTAAATGATGTGTGCGCATTAACAATAGGCATCTTCCTTACTACACATTAATAAATCACATCATGCAGTTGCACAATCCAAATGAGCGGAGCTGAACACGCTACAGGATCTTCAGCATCTGCTGAGATTATAATGGCTACAAAAAAAACTTCAAAAGTATTTTGAAAAAGATAAAGATGAATCAAACAAAGTAAAGTGCAAGTTATATCATCAACGTCTTTCATTTCGCACGACAACAACAACCAACATGGCACACCGTTTGTCGTTTCGGTTGTGTCGTCTCGTCATGGTGCATCTCGGCAAGTAGGTCTATAAACATTTTTGTTGTTTGCTTTTTAAACCCCGTTACTTGAACCTTTACTTATAATTTTTTTCTGTTGTGTGTCAAGTTTTTTATATTTTAAGGCAGGCATATTTTATTTAAAATATTTTTTACATTTTCATTTACATTTTCTTTTAAGTGGAAAAAAGTCCTGAATGAGAACGGGATCCCGTTTAAGGTGCTCTAGATAAAATAAAATAAAAACCCGATTTGACTATTAGTTAGTTAGGGGCAGTCATGGTCTGGTGGTAGGGAACTGGTCTTGTGACCGGAGGGTCGGAGGGGAGGATTCCCAGACCTGAGGCCATGACTGAGGTGCCCTTGAGCAAGGCACCTAACCCCAACTGCTCCCCGGGCGCCGGACTAGGGCTGCCCACCGCTCTGGGCACGTGTGATCCACAGCCCCCTAGTAATCACTAGTGTGTGTGTGTGTGTGTGTGTGTGTGTTCTAACTGCACAGATGGGTTAAAAGCGGAGGACAAATTTCGATTGCGGTGTAAAAATCACAATTGACAAAATATGGCACATTTACATTTCACATTTAGTCGACTAAAGGGAAAATCGGACAAATCAGATTCGACTATGAAAATCCTTAGTTGAATACACCTCTAAACAAAATACATCCCTACTCAAAATAGGGATTGCCATGTAACTTCAAAGTATCCAATAGCAGCTCAAAGCTGCACTACTGCTTGTGGAGCATGTAAGTGAGAAACTCTGATAAGGCAGCATGGAAATGCAGCACGTAATCTTCCCAAGTCCAGCCCTCTCAGAACCATTGCCAGGGGCGACGGCTCTCCGAGATGAGATATTCCGATGGACTCTTATCTCTCTAGAGATATAGGATTACACAAACACGCAGAGCAGGAAAGAGGTGTACACAAACTGAAACTGTACATTAGTTCATCAGTCCCAAGGGAAATGTGTGAGAGACAGTGAAGACAGTTCCTGTTTAGTGATTGTAGCGGAGCGTAATCCAGCCTGCTGTCCCACGTCAGCCCACCACACTCTTTCTGTGTTCAGTGTCCCTAGTCTTCTCTTCCCTAGGCTTCCTCAACTCACACCTGTTCTACATCCTCCTATAATCACCCAGGACTCTGTATTCCTCCTGTTTTCAGGTTGACCTTTATGAGGTCTCACCAGTTGTTTGCAATTTAAGTTGGAAACTGTGTGCGTTTTTGCTGTGTGTGTTTCTATTTACCTCCTTTGGTTTAGGGACTGTTCTCCGTGGACTATGTGGACTATGTTGTCGGTGGACTATGTGGACTATGTTGTCGGTGGACTATGTGGACTATATTGTCGGTGGACTATGTGGACTATGTTGTCGGTGGACTATGCTTAAAAACCCATTAGGCAAAATACCCAGAAGGAAGGATCATGAATATAATGAATTACTAAACACAGGTAATACTTCCACAATCAGCACCTTCAATCTTACACTGTTGGAATGTTTATACATTTTATACATTTACAGAATATCAGACAGCAATAACAAAGCACTTTTAACTTCATTTAAATACAATGTATATGCAAATTCTTGGGTCACTAACATACTCCTATAGCATATCACCAAGCGTCCTAAAATGAATACTACCCTGGCAGAAAAGATTATAAAACTTACAATGCACATATAAAAAAGTTTATTTTAAAAGCAAAAATGGAATTACTTGATTTTATGCATGTTTTAGGTGCAGAGAAAATAAACTGTTATTACAATAACTGTGATGCAATTTAATAATAATAAACAGTAAGGTGAAGTAAGGTGACACAGTACCCATGAGGTATCAAACCACAATTATTCCCACATATCGCATCACAAAATACCTTGAAATACACTCAAAGTTCACTAATGAAGCCTTGAGGTGACCATTAAAGACTGGCCTGCGCTACTTCAAACAAGCCCAGCTGGATTATGTGAATACCACGCTCCATCAAAACACCCGCAGAACACTCACTGACACAGAACACCCGCAGAACACTCACTGACACAGAACACCCGCAGAACACTCACTGACACAGAACACCCGCAGAACACTCACTTGGTACATGTGTGGTAGGTCAGGACACTCAACACAATAAAGAAATTTAATTTGGCAGAGGGCTTATTTGCATATTAGAAAAAGCATTTTGAGATTGGTATTGCAGAGGCTAACACTGCCATAGTGACTAACAGAACTGTGAGCAATGCTACTCTGAAGATGCTCTGGAAATGTCCAAGGAAGTACAAGGTCCTGTTCACAAAGGTAAAGGGTCTTAATGGACTAAAGAGAACAACAACTTGAAAAATGGAAAACAACTGGGGAAATGTAAATCTCCATAGCTATTGGCCAAGCGAACCTTTACATGATGTGTTAGCAAGACATGGTAATTTTGACTGTCACCTCATTTAAATAAAATGAGTCATCTGAGAATGAGACAGTGGAAAGTGCTTAGAAACTCCTGATTCCACTTTGAGAGACACAGGCAATGCATGACAAACACAGATGCATAATCTAAACAACTTCACAGACAGACTTCCTGTTAAATGACTAACAGGCTGTAGGGGGTGTATAGACCTGTATATGGTCTGCTCCTCAGAACATAAGAAAAATAATATAAAAATCCTATCATCATCATCATCATCATCACCACCATTGTAACTTAGCATTACTGCACTTAACTCAAGCATCTGCCTTCAGAGCAAAGACTTCAGAGACTTCAAAGATTGTAGGCTGTGTTGCTGGACCAAACTTTGTGTGGGCGCACTTCATTTTGGCAAGGGTGTGTGTGTGTGTGTGTGTGTGTGTGTGTGTGTGTGTGTGTGTGTGTGTGTGTGTGAGAGAGAGAGAGAGAGAAAAAAGGGGGTAGAATATATTGTGTGCATGTGGGGGAGTGGCTATATTTCACTGGACACCCCTAGTTTTACAGTCTCCCCCTGAGTTGCCAAACTGCCTCCTACACTCTTGCTGCTAAGGACAAGTGCTCACACCATACAAATAAAAGGTGTGGCTTAAAGCAAGACAGGCGAAGCACCCACAGATGTCAGAGTTCGAAGGCTCTTGAACGGACACACTTAACGTTACTGATTGGGATGCATGCAGATTCCGTGATCACGCGTGGGAGTGTGGATTCGGCTCGCACAGATGTGAACCCTGGTGTCTGAAGCCTGGTGTCTGAAGCCTGCCACAGTGAGAGAAGCAGACAAAGACTATGCAGAGATGCTGACACTACAAGCACCCTAAAGAAGACTAATGAGCCCAGTCTAATTCTCCTTCATTTTGATGTGAAGCCTGGGTGTGACATGCACACACGTCTCCTTTGCCTCCCAACACAGTGGACGCGAGTCACGAGAGCACCTTCACCACAAGGCCAGTGACCACTGTGATCAGCAGACACCAGGACAAACACGGGCCAGAAGACAAACAAGCATCCCGTAGGCTGTGTGCAAGGCGTGGGACACAGGTCTGAAGTCCCACAAGCCCCCGCTGAAGGCACAGGCCAATCAGACATCACTTCCCACTGATACACACCCAGATGACTAATGACTCATTTTGTATTAATAATGTGAAAATATTGTCTTGTAGAAATACCTGCATACTAAACTAATCAAATGTATTCAAAATGGTTTCTCAAATGAAAATACAGTAATTAAACATGACTAAAATTGACAATATTTCTACATTTCTGTAATCTACAGAGCCTATATTTGTAAATATAATATATTTGGTATTTTATACCAATATGAAGGTGCTTGTGAGAATGAAGGTGCTCTCCAAACAGAGGTGCGGGAGTGAGGTTGTGTCCCGCACCTCTCTGTCACACAGCAAATTTAGCAGCATTTAACAGCCTTCGTGATTGTTAGTGGCAATAACATGTATCCCCATAGAGCTCTCCGGGATAAGGAGGCTTTATGCAACATCACAGGTCACAAGACCACAGAGGGCTGTAGGTACACATAACCTTATGGTGCAATGTGAACACAAATTTACTGTATACATTTAAATGGTGAGACATCCTCTTGCTAATAGCTGGAGACATCTAAAACAATATTCATACAAAACATAATAATGATGCCTAGATAACGGCAACAATATTCTTCACTCTGGTTAGAGGTTTCTGTGCCCTCTTGTCACTAAGGCAACATGTAAAGTCAGTTGTAAGCCTATAGAGTGCTGTGCAGAATGACAGGATCTATCCCAAAATCACCTTTCTGTGGAATGTAAATTAAAATCCTAGAATAAGAGCGCCATACGTACCAGATGACAAACAAATCAAAAGGCCTTCATGCTCTAGGTTAATGTGAAGGAAAAAAGATCTGTGTGCACCCATAAACCTCTGAAGAAAAGGCTGTGCTGTCTATGGGTGGTGTCTACACGTCCAGATGCTCAGCTGTTTACACCCATCCCCCACCGCGTCTCTGAGTTATGACACACATAATCGCTCCAGGGGTTCTGACCACCGGCGCTATATTTCAGAAGACCACTAGAAAACCCGTTTCAGTTGGATGGAAACTCTTTATACTGAACTTTATACTGAAATGTGTTAATCAGTGCACATAAAGACAGCAGACTACTAGAGGACGTTACATCTTCAACCTCACATAGAATATATAGAGTAACAAGCAGCACAGGAAATGCACAATGTCCTGGTGGAGGACACTTTGCAACAAGAAATTATACAAAGTCTCCATGCTAGCATGTGTATGCTAGTGGTGCAGAGCTCAGGCAACAAGAAGTCATAACTGGATCTCTAATAGCATTACACATCTACTAGATCCCTAATAGCATTACACATCTACTGGATCCCTAATAACATTACACATCTACTGGATCCCTAATACCATCACATATCTACTGGATCGATCTCTAATACCATTACATATCTACTGGATCCCTAATACCATCACATATCTACTGGATCGATCTCTAATACCATTACATATCTACTGGATCTCTAATACCATTACATATCTACTGGATCGATCTCTAATACCATTACATATCTACTGGATCTCTAATATCATTACATATCTACTGGATCTCTAATACCATTACATATCTACTGCTACCAGCTCTTTGTTGCTCAGCTATGAGAGCTATAAGGTATAGCAGCTAACATGCTTGAAGAAATCCAATCAGAACCTCATATCTCAGGACAGTAATCAAAGAATGTGTACATATTCAACAATAGGATGGGTATAATTATTGTTGTCATTATATATATATATATATATATATATATATATATATATATATATATATATATATACACACACACACACACACACACACACACATACATACATACATACACACAGAGAGAGAGAGAGAGAGAGAGAGAGAGAGAGAGAGAGGGAGGAAGAAGCCAATTAGTATTTAACACCAGTCACAGTAATGAGACTTTTATGCCCCTTGAAGCAGAAGAACTGGAAAACAGATTGGAGCGTGTCATGCATGTGGACACCGAGTGGAACTCTAACCCCCAGGATCTCCTGTGTGGACCACACCCACTCTCACCATCACCACACCCACTCTCACCATCACCAGATCCAAACCTCTCATCTACTGAACACTACCACCCGTTTCAAATAATCCTATTTTGCTCACAAGATCCTCTTGAAGTTTCAGGTTCGTTTTCATGCGATTCTACATTCACATATGGTCTCTCTCATTTGTATCTCTTCTCTCTCCGTGTATGAGGGTTTGCTTGATTTTGTGTGGTGTCTGGTTGTCCTTCAGATTACAGACTTAGTCCTTGGGTTTCTCTCTCTGTCTTCTCTATTAAACCATTTCCTGTTCGCTACCCCTGTGAGCCCCTTGTGCTACTAACATGAACACACTCGCTTTGGACTGGCTCAGATTACAGTAGCCAGATACAGTCTTAGGAAACATGTTTTACTTCCAAAAACCTCACATATCCACGTCTAACCTCACATATCCACGTCTAACCTCACATATCCACGTCTAACCTCACATATCCATGTCTAACCCTAACCCGGTTCCTATAAAAAGTATTTAACCCCCATATTCCACATCTCAGTAGGTGTTTTAGGTTATAGCATACATCACTCATTTTGAGCAGTCAGATTTTTGAAAATTTAAATATTTATATATGAATGACATACAGTATGTCCCAAAGTTCCTGGTATCCTCTATATTCCGAAAAAGAGAAAAGCTCAATTAATGTTGCCTGAATTTCTTAAATATTATGTGCACTATCCCTTATCCAATAAACAACGAGTTGTCATATATTTTATGAAGAACAAAATTGGATGCAGTGTTGCGATTAACAATGTTTTTGTTCTGTAAATAATGTTCCATTTTTATATTAATCTGTATAAATTATGATCACTATCCTGCTCAAGAACATACAAATGGTCAAAAATGATCTTTCTAAGCAGATTACCAGGTATCATAATATTTGTGGTTTGCTGAAAGTAGAGCCTTTCTTTGAACAAACCTTCCAAATAGCTTGTTGGTTTGACAATGGAACCTTCTGGGGTTTGTAGACTCGTCCAGGTAAGCACCTCCAGTTTTAAACTTCCTTACTGACCCAAAAGTGGGAATTTCAGATTTCAGCCATACCATTATTTTCAGAATTCAGAATTTGTCCTTATTCTATAAGCTTCCGAATGACAATGAATTTTTAAGACTACACACACACACACACACACACACACACACACACATTCTTACTTCTGATGGTTTCTGTTTATGCTGTGATCACAAATAATCATAATCATAACACACTTATGGTTTGTATTACTTACGTAAATGTGTTTTCTACATATTTTTGACTAAATTACATTTTTCGTGGCAGTTATCGCTACTCCATGTTAAGATTACCAGTAATCCTTGAGTGCACTCTGCTTATCGCAGAATTATTATGCAGAATCTGGTTATAACATTCAGACGCATGAGGGTTGCATGTATCACCTTGTGCATATTGTTGAAGGAAGAGCCATATATATATATTCCAGCACGGTGCATCTCACCATTCACTGAATTCCCAGCTATTTATTAATGCCAAAGGAAAGGAGTAATTGAACGTTAGTCTGTAGCATGAAGAACAGACATGAACTCGTTTCTCCACGCAGGAGACAGATTGGGCAGCACAGAAAATGGCCAAGCGTATGTTAGCATACATGATAGTGAGAGCTGTGGACAACACACTGTGGCTGTGGAGAGAGGGGGGAGGGGCGGACACGCTCGCACTAGCTGCCGCCTCTTATGTAAGCCCCTCCCCCTTCTCCAGCCTCCGTGGGCTTATCCTGCTAGCACCGAGCGTGAATGTTTTTACCTTCATCACCGTGATCTTCCCGTGCTACATCTGACTAGCGGCTCGTGCTGTAATAAACAGTTTTTGGGTTCCAGCCTTTAGGTTTACCAATTGCAGCTCAATCAAATTAACAATGAATGGCTTTCATTCGATGAATGAAGCTTATTGATGTGGCCTTCAGAGATAAATGAAGCTTCCTGTGAAATTTTGACAGGCAGGACTGAGTCATTCCCAGTGGAAGGATATGGAGCATCTATTCCATCCTGCATTAATACTGCCACGCTCCTAAATCCTCTGTTTAACCACCTTTATCCCATTAATCAAATATTATCTCCACCAGTATGCCATCAAAAAACTGCCTATCAACCTACTACATGGGAAAAATAATGCCTGGTAACAAACACAGAATTATAATGGAAGCAGACACACAGAGTCTGTCATACACAGTTTACAATAAAAACAGAAGCACCAATGATCACAGCATTAGCCTCAGAAGAAGGGGTGAGAGCGCTAGTCAGACAGATAAAGCCTCTCCCATCCTCATGCAAGTAGGAGAGGAGGAGAATCGGCTCTCTGGTGTCGCAGGAATCTCGCTGTCGCTCACAGACACTGACGCTTCACCCTCCATTTTACTGCTGTGCTCCTAGTCTGTGTTCTCTTACCCACTGTAAGTGTAGAGATGCAAGCAGTACCCCAGCCAAATAGTGCCACACCACACACACACACCACACACACCACACACACTACACACACACACTACACGCACCACACACACACACTACACACACACACACCACACACTACACACTACACGCACCACACACACACACACACCACACACACACACTACACACACACACACCACACACACCACACACACCACACACACACACTACACACACTACACACACACACACCACACACTACACACTACACGCATGGCACACGGACCAGCGTCGGTACGCACTGGACATGCAGACTATTGATACGGGGCTGATTCTTCCCTTTCATATACCCACCCCTCCCCCACGCCTATTCACTCACACACACACGCACGAACACACACGCAACACGCACGCACATACACGCACGCTCTCATGCACGCACACTCTCTCTCTCTCTCTCTCTCTCTCTCTCTCTCTCTCATACACACACCTTACTTAATTACAGTTTCTGCTCCTATATTCTGACATGCTCTGACAGCACAAGCAATAATAAACAGAGGAAACGGGACCATTCAAATTAAAATGGCAGACACACAAGTGTAATAGCCAAACAGAATGGTGTAATCTTAAAGGTTTTTGCTTCCTTGCCAGATATGATCTCATCCTTATTAAGCAATGTATCTCGATGTCAAGCAATGGACAAACAGCCTCACCGGCACCATAATGTGGTTTTGTTAAAGAAATATGATCTCCTCCCCTTCATCTTCCCTCTCCAACAGCAAATATGTCCTTTACCTTTCACTCATCAACGTGAACACACAATAATCCATCTCTAGTATTAAAATGTCTCAGTCTGTTCTGATGGAGGTGAGTATATATTACTTAACCAGGCATCCATCTGTGAATGCTACACAGAGTCTCAGAGGCTATTTTTATGTTATGTTAATATCTCTACTTCCATTATAAATGTAAAATTAAACTTGCACCGGTGTTCACAAACCTCTGTCATATAATGTGCTGAAGGCTGTTGGGATGTGGGCTGTTTTGGTTACCCTGGAGACAACATGCAGATTAAGCTATGCATCTTCTCCTCAGACTACAAATCTTTAGCAGTATTGGTAAGATCTCTACACATGTAGCAAATCCTTGAATTAAAAGCATGTCTACTCCAAGAATGCCTTATTAAGAGGGAAAACAGTACAACAGACTTTGAACAGACTGATGAGGCCCCTTAAACGTGTTCGCACTTGTGTCAACTCCAGCCTAGCAACCACATATACCAACTGCCTACACTCGACGCCCCCAGTGGTACGGGCCGTCTGTCAATCACAGGAAATGCATTTACCTGGTCGTACCAGTCCCGGTTGGAACAGGTGCACTCTGGCCACCATCCACCTTGCCCTCCTGAACTGCTTCCGTTCACCTTGGGGCCACCCTTGCACTGGCTCTTGGGATGGGGCCCTCCAGGACCCCCGGACGGCATCATTTTCCCTTTACTTCTGCCCAGCGTTCCCCCTCCGCCCGAGCCTGCGCCTCCTCCCGAGGGCTGGGCTGGTAAAGTCTGGCCTCCTCCATAGCTGGCGGGGTATCCGTAGGGTTCGGGCTGCCAGTCTCCGTACGGCGGGGCGTCCATCCTGCGCAGGGCAGCCATGCGGGTGACTTCGTAACACTCTGGGCACTTACAGCAGTGGTGGTGTTTGTGCATGCTGGCTGGCTCACACAGCGCTCGCTCACTAGCGCTCAGATCACACACAGCATGCAGCGCTGCTCGGATAAGGAGCAGCGACGCTGGATGAACCCGCACAAATCACGCCAGAGACGACGTCTCCCCTCTCAACACCCGCTCGCCTCTTCTTTGTTCCTCCCAATCCAAAGCAAAAAGGGGGTGAGGAGGCAGCAAGCGTAGTCTTCCTCCGCTCGACGCAAAACACTTAAAATAACGCTGAAAACAGCGTATACGATCTCACAATCGGAGACCAGCCCCGATGACACAATCGTCTTCTTCACTCTTGTTTCACAGTGATACGTATACAGTTTCATAGACATATATGCTCAGCTTTATATATGTATATATTTACACACACACAGATACATATAAAAATATTAATATAAACAGACGAGCACAAATACACAGTTATATACAGGTATAATATATATATATATATATATTATATATAAATATATATATATTAATATATGCGTGTGTACAAATATATATTTTTTTATATTATGTGTATATATATATATTTAAACAATTGGTATATATATATATATATATATATACACACAAATATTTTCTGTGATCTAATCTTCCTCTATTTGTCTTCTTTTTACCAGCAAGACTTCCTCTTTTCCTCCTGCGTTGGGAAGAAGCTTCTGTCTCTCTCAGCCTGCAGAAGGGAGCTGAGCACTGAACTGCCTCTCAGCCTGCTCGCTCTAGATGTGGATTATACTGAGGGATGCAAGCGACCGAGGGACCGAGAGAGAGAGAGAGAGAGAGAGAGAGAGAGAGAGAGAGAGAGAGAGAGAGAGAGAGAGACCATGGAAGAGGGGAGTGGGAGATGCATAGCAGCATCCCTCCAGCACCTCAGCTCTGACAGCCTCAGCCAATCAGCACGCAGCATGGGCACCAGCAGCAGCACCAACAGGACTCAGTGCCTCAGTAGCAGCTCTTAAAGGGCCAGCGCACCATTACATCAGCATGGCTGCAGAGATCCCAGTGCTTATCCAGGACTGGTTCAGAACATAGTGAAGGGACCGTCTCCGTACCCCAGGGGTGATCTGGGGGCTGATACTGGGGGGGGTTCAACACAGCTTGTCATGTCCCTGTTATGTATGAAAATATTGTACTAAACATAATCACAATGTTTCATTGATAATTTTTACAGAGGTGGACATTCCAGGTTCAGAAAATAAAAATCCTTCCCAGGATTTTACTCAAGCTTGCTGGATTTTCTAATTAGTGCCAGTCAGGCAAAATTAGTGGAATCAACACAATCCAGGAAGCCTGAGAAAAATGTTGGTGAGGACTTTTACTTTCTGAACCTGGAATGCTCACCTCTGTAGTTTTATTGTAAATGCCCAACCATGACATTGTCATAATGTCATCTGGGAAGGACGTCATCATGACATGACATGTATGTCCACATACTGTGAGTGAGGGATGAACGGTGAGACTGTATGTAGAATGTGGCTGAAAACTAGTTAAGTTTACTATTTACTCTGTAAATCACTTTGATTTCCATGTATGTATGAAAGGTGCTATACAAATAAAGATGATGATGATGATGATGATTATTATTATTATTATTATTATTATTATTATTATTATTATTATTATTATTATTAATAATAATAATAATAATAATAATAATAATAATAATAATAATAATAATAATAAATTTTTAAGGCCAGGCCATCAAAACATTTAAAGACATCATTAGTCTATCATTGTAGCAGTGGGCGATCTGTTGAACACCCAATCACGAGACACGATCTGAATTGCAACCTTTACTCCCAATTTTGAAATGTACTGTCTGGAAAATCTAGATTCAAAACAGGCTGTCGACTTATCCATTAGTAAAACAGAATACTATATTAAATACATAATTTTTAGAATAACAATTACAACCTGAGGTTATTATTGTTTTAAATAAACTGTTTTAAATATTAAACTGTAATCAGTCAAAAAATAACATTTAATAAATAACATTTATTAAATTTTTCAAGTATTGTAGTCATAAAATGTTTATATTCAATGTCCAAAAAAAGGCCAAGTAGAGTGCAAACTTCCACAGTGTGTGTTGTGTGTGCAGTGCAGTATGCAATGCTGTCGTCATCCTAGATAAGAAAAACATCTGATTTTATCACACCATGAGTGCACCAGTGTCTTAAATCCCACTGTCCACAGCCGGAAACACCACCACATCCTCAGCTAGATAGAATAAAGACTCAATCACCTCTTTCCATCCTTTGATGTTTTTACCATATTAAAAAAAATTCTAATACATATTCCAATGAGAACTGTTTGTTAGTGACCTTGTGAGGTTCAGATGAGAACTGGTTGTTAATGACTGAGGTTCAGATGAGAACTGTTTGTTAATGACTTCATGAGGTTCAGATGAGAATTGTTTGTTAATGACTTCGTGAGGTTCAGATGAGAACTGTTTGTTAATGGCCTCGTGAGGTTCAGATGTTCAGGGTTGGACAACTTGAGTGAAACACACGCAACATGTTCCTTCAGACACGGTGGATGAACAGATTTGTCGTATTTTCTCTGAAATTGTTACAATTAGAAAGTGTCAAATCTAATTGTTTTTATAATGCGTGAAAGAGACCTTGTGGTAGAGACACAAAAGCCAATCTTGTAAGCAGTTGTTCTGTTGATTTGTTGTTTTGTGAACGTAGAGTTTATTACTTTTTTGTTAGTTTTGAAACATTATAAGAAGATAAATTGCTATCTGTACAGTTCAGTTGAAACGGTAAGGGATTATTCCCAGTGCTTCAACTTCAACTGGGCTATTCATCATCAGAGAAGCAGGCAAACACTCTAGACTTACACTTACTGTAGACTTTCATAGTGGCATAATAATCACATAAGAAGCCAGTGGGCAACACTGTACAGTTACAACACTGGGTGTTGCAACACCTCTGCTGATTTCACTAATACGCAGCACATAGAACAGCAATATCACACTGACTGGTGCAGCAAGTCATGGAGGTTTCATCCATAAAAATCACTATAACTGTGACATGACTCCCATTTGTCCTCTATACTTATAAAGGAGTCTGATATGTTCACACTTTGTATACAGAATGCTCACAAACGGATACATAGCCCATTTAAATCTGTTGCCAAGGGGGGAGGAACAAACACACAATATTATAATGATCTATAAAACAAGCAGGAAGAGGAACATGTCTAAGTCAGCTCGGAGCTGAGTGGTGTGAGAGGCAAAGACAGAAGAGAACAGCATGAAGCACATGAAGCGTGAACCACAGGACTGTGGCAGGCGTTCCTCACACCTCTCCTGCCCCACACCTCTCCTGCCCCACACAGCCACGCGCTGCAGTCTCCATGGGGGGTAGCGCCGTGTTCGCATCTCCAGGATATGAGACGCAGATCAGAGTGAACAGGAGAGAAACAGAACGTGCCTTCATGCATGTGTTACACACTGGCATTATGTCATGTGTTTGTGTGTGTGTGTGTGTGTGTGTGTGTGTGTGTGTATGTGTATGTCTTCCACTGTGTGAGCACATGTGGGCGTTGCTAGTACCTCTAGGGAAAGAATCCTACTCTGAAGATTATGTAATATAAAAATATATTTTTTAAAGTATGTGTACGTCTCTGCAGTAGTCAGAACCAGTCGGTAGCTGAATCTGTCTGTCATATTCAGCATGCAGCGCAGAGGACGGGGGGGAGGGGTGGGACAACATGGGGAGATTATCACAGACACGTCTCATCAGAACACCAGCGCACTGCTTAAACAGAAGCCCTTGTGCATTTTAATTCCAATAACAGTTAAAATATCAAGCTATCAGTATAACTCCTCTAGGTCTGAGTCCAGGACAAGTACAGTGGTGTAGACTACTGCATACTGCACACTGCACACTGCACACTGCGTGCGCATGACGAGAGAGACAGATGTATCCTCTCAGGCTGAATTCTAAAAACAAATCTCACTTCCATTCCAGCTGGATGGTTCAGACACATTTCTACAGCTCCAGGATCATCAGCGTGTTACAGAATACGTCTCCTTGACAACTGGCACATTTAAGTGTTCAATAATGCAGCTGAATTACAGAGTTGTTCATGCCACCCACATCTTCTGAATGTATACTATTCAATCGACCATGCACAGTAGTTTAGGACTACATAGTGTTAAAACTAAGAGATCATGTACGTTTAGTAAGAGATTCGAATAGTCAGGACACCTCTGATTGGTTCCTGTATTCCAAATAACATGTATGTCAGGAATACTAAATATAATATCCCCATCATACTCTTAATCAACGGATCATGAAGGCTTGTCCATCTATAGTATAAACACCAGGAAAGCCACTGTTAAAGAGAGGGCAGATTCCTCCATATGGTGAATGACCCCCTTCTGTCGACCCCACTGTGAGCTACTGCTTCACCCCATTACATAACCCTCCAGTCTGCCCCACACCCTCACATCACCTCTCCAACTGAAGGCATCTGTAGAGCATTTTTGGAATTTCTGTGCATTCTCATATCAGCCCTTGTGACTGCTCTCTGATCACCTGACAGGATGCATGCCCAAATAAGGTAAGATGAGAAACAGGCTGTCTTAAAGGGCCAGTAATGCTGTTACTAAGCGTGCTCTGAATGAAATGCAGAGGCAGTGCTGTACAGAACACCAAGTGCTCTTTTAAGCAGCGTGAATATCTGTCACAGGCCTTGATGCGTTTCATCTGGCAGTGTTCAGGGAGTTGGAATAGTTGGGCAAATTTATGCACAACCTTCTACTCTACATAGTTCACACGGACTAGTATTAAATTAACACTGACATTTAGGAACAGTGAACTGCCTTGATTTCAAATGTATACTCTAGCTGTCGATACACTGGTAGGAACATCAGTGAGTTTACTGTGTACATATGCTCTAATGGGATGACCCAGACTGAACGCTGGGTCCTTTGACCAGTGTTTATGGACAGCTGAAGGTACAGGAGATGAGCCTACATACCTGGGGATGAGTCTACAGTCCTGGGGATGAGCCTACAGACCTGGGGATGAGCCTACAGACCTGGGGATGAGCCTACAGACCTGGGGATGAGTCTACAGACCTGGGGATGAGTCTACAGACCTGGGGATGAGCCTACAGACCTGGGGATGAGCCTACAGACCTGGGGATGAGCCTACAGACCTGGGGATGAGTCTACAGTCCTGGGGATGAGCCTACAGACCTGGGGATGAGCCTACAGACCTGGGGATGAGTCTACAGACCTGGGGATGAGTCTACAGACCTGGGGATGAGCCTACAGACCTGGGGATGAGCCTACAGACCTGGGGATGAGCCTACAGACCTGGAGATGCTGCCACATCACCTCTGGGACACTAAACTAAAGCGTCTATGAAGCCTGTGACTTCTATTAATAGGACCAGTGGCAGAAAACAGCTGGTGCAACAGTGAGGGCACATCTGAGTGACACTGTAATGATAGGGGGTTACCTATGGAAACGGAAGACAGGGAGGAGAGGACGCGAGGAGGGCAGAGATGGAGAGAGGAGGCGCACCGTGGAAACGGGACGGGAGTTAATACAGAGAACTCCCACCAATACATCACAGCACTGGCTAAAGAAAGAGAAAGAGTCAAGTAGAGGCATATTAACAGGGGAAGCTAAGAGGGGGGGAGGTGAGTGTATGAAAAATGCTAATCATGAGTGGGAAGAAATGACTAGACTGAAATGGACAGAAAGATCATGACTAGAAATCTGTGCTCAGGAGCACATGAGAAGAAGACTGTAAGCTCAAAGGGAGAGATCACGTTTCACTGTGCCGTCCTCTTCTTTTACAAACCACGGAGTCTTTGCACACCTGCCTGTGGCGTTCATCATGACTCAAGCTAAGCTTGTTCATTTAGGAACATGTCTGCTCATTTTAGGGAGCTGGAGCCCCCCCCCCATGTTACACTGGTGCGTACACATATGAAGAGTAAAGGGAGATGCTAAAGACAGAGAACAGACGGGGGGGGGGGGGGGGGGGGGGGGGGGGGGGGTAAGGCAGTCGGTCTGTGGGGATGCAAGCAGAGGGAGGAATGTGGTTTCCATGGCAACCTGCGGAAGGCTGAGCTCTGGGTGTCCGTTCCAGCTCTGACTGTGTTGCACTGCACCGGCCCTCAGCCTGCGAGATCTCTCTGTCCTCCCCCACTCTCTCTCTCTCTCTCTCTCTCTCTCTCTCTCTCTCTCTCTCTCTCTCGCTCCCTGTATCCCTCTCTCCGTCTCCGTGCATCTCTCTCTCTCTCCGTCTCTCTGTCTCTCTCTCTCTTTTTCTGTCTCTCTCCCTCTCTACCCCTCTCCCTTTCCCTCCCTCTTTCTCTCCCTCACTGCCCCCTCCATCCTTGCCCTGCATCCCTCCCCGTGTGTGAGGAGAGATGACGCTACATTGGGCCCAGCCTCACTGTCACCACAACGCTGCTGTCTTGCACTGTGCTGCATAGTTAAATGTGCAGAGATGACGCTACGCATCTTTAAAGCCCACTGAGTCCACGTTCCTAAAGCACAGGCCGAGACCCCTGAACATATCAGCACCTCCCCCTCTCCTCCTCACTCCTCCTCCTCCTCACTCCTCCTCACTCCCCCGCCCTGTGCACTAGATCTCCACTCAGCTGAACAGCTAGCACCTGCAGGCTTTATGCTGCCATGGGCCAACTGGGCGTGCTGGCTTTGGGAAGGCATGTCAAATGAGGAAATCCATGACGCACTGCAACTATGAGGCCTTTACAGCATCCTACAGACCTGTGTCGTCATCATAAACACCGCTCTGTGTTTACAGCATCCTACAGACCTGTGTCATCATCATAAACACCGCTCTTACTGTGTTTACAGCATCCTACAGACCTGTGTCGTCATCATAAACACCGCTCTGTGTTTACAGCATCCTACAGACCTGTGTCGTCATCATAAACACCGCTCTGTGTTTACAGCATCCTACAGACCTGTGTCATCATCATAAACACCGCTCTGTGTTTACAGCATCCTACAGACCTGTGTCATCATCATAAACACCGCTCTGTGTTTACAGCATCCTACAGACCTGTGTCGTCATCATAAACACCGCTCTGTGTTTACAGCATCCTACAGACCTGTGTCATCATCATAAACACCGCTCTTACTGTGTTTACAGCATCCTACAGACCTGTGTCGTCATCATAAACACCGCTCTGTGTTTACAGCATCCTACAGACCTGTGTCGTCATCATAAACACCGCTCTGTGTTTACAGCATCCTACAGACCTGTGTCATCATCATAAACACCGCTCTGTGTTTACAGCATCCTACAGACCTGTGTCGTCATCATAAACACCGCTCTGTGTTTACAGCATCCTACAGACCTGTGTCATCATCATAAACACCGCTCTGTGTTTACAGCATCCTACAGACCTGTGTCGTCATCATAAACACCGCTCTGTGTTTACAGCATCCTACAGACCTGTGTCATCATCATAAACACCGCTCTTACTGTGTTTACAGCATCCTACAGACCTGTGTCATCATCATAAACACCGCTCTTACTGTGTTTACAGCATCCTACAGACCTGTGTCGTCATCATAAACACCGCTCTGTGTTTACAGCATCCTACAGACCTGTGTCATCATCATAAACACCGCTCTGTGTTTACAGCATCCTACAGACCTGTGTCATCATAAACACCGCTCTGTGTTTACAGCATCCTACAGACCTGTGTCGTCATCATAAACACCGCTCTGTGTTTACAGCATCCTACAGACCTGTGTCATCATCATAAACACCGCTCTGTGTTTACAGCATCCTACAGACCTGTGTAGTCATCATAAACACCGCTCTGTGTTTACAGCATCCTACAGACCTGTGTCGTCATCATACACACCGCTCTTGCTGTGTTTATTACAGTATCCTACAGACCTGTGTCGTCATCATAAACACCGCTCCTACTGTGTTTACAGCATCCTACAGACCTGTGTCGTCATCATAAACACCACTCTTACTGTGTTCTTCTCTTTTTTGGAAGGGGTGGAGAGGGTGCTTAATTCAAATGTGAATGTTTTAGCTGGGATCAGGACTTACTGGAACATGCCAGTCACTTTCATGCACTTAATTCATTGCAAATCACCAAAAAATAAACCAGTGGGGGAGGCACTTAAGACCCAAAATTCTGGTTCGTACAAGCTGTTCTGCATCCAGAGATGTAAGCAGTTGTCCTCTGCAGATACACTTGCAGCCTGGGGGCTGTGCTGAAACCATGTCTACAAACATGTGTTGAAGATTCATATGAACAAAGACACTCAGATGACACATGTCCATGTAGGGTTTTAGCCCACAAACACTTCCACCCTCAAAATATATTAAACATTTCATAACAAATATTATATTGCCATCGTATTCTAAACAGGACAACATCACGCTATTCTCTTAGCGAAGTTAACTTTCAAATGCCCGGCTCCATTCAGCCAAAGATGTGCTCCATCCCACTCACCTCGGGGGTCTCCACATGGGAGAGACACACCACGGCTGCTACTCTCTCCACCTGCTGACAGCTCCTCCTGCTGGTGACTCGCACTCGTGACACACCCTCCAGCTCGGAGGGCTGCTACATGTAGTGAGAAGATAAACATCAGACAAAAGGAAACACAAAATATTAAAACACAAACATCACTATTAGGACCTACTGCATAAAAATACATGAAAAGCCAGTTTCAACACACAACCATGTAAAACACTTACATGAATTAACACTTTTAGGCAACAGAATTACCTAAAGTCATAACTACATATTAACATATTATCTACATATTAAATATATTACAAAACATTCAAGGGTGATTAGTTAAAAGCATCATGTTAATAATTAAATAACAGGATCATCTGTATCTCTATAGTGGTGAGATCTGAGATTTGTGCTTTAGTCAAAGAGTTGTTTATTTCTGCAGTTGGACCCCTCTCCTCCACTCAGGAGACAGTGAACAGGCCCTGGACGCTCTCAGCGCCACAGCGCCTCCTGCTGGCTCAGAGAGCACTGGCAGCTTCACCACAGCAGCCACAGGGGCTGACGCTGGAGCACTCATCACACGGGGGCTAACGCTAACGCTGGAGCACTCATCACACGGGGGCTAACGCTAACGCTGGAGCACTCATCACATGGGGGCTAACGCTAACGCTGGAGCACTCATCACACGGGGGCTAACGCTAACGCTGGAGCACTCATCACACGGGGGCTAACGCTAACGCTGGAGCACTCATCACATGGGGGCTAACGCTAACGCTGGAGCACTCATCACACAGGGGCTAACGCTAACACTGGAGCACTCATCACACGGGGGCTAACGCTAACGCTGGAGCACTCATCACATGGGGGCTAACGCTAACGCTGGAGCACTCATCACACGGGGGCTAACGCTAACGCTGGAGCACTCATCACACGGGGGCTAACGCCAACGCTGGAGCACTCATCACACGGGGGCTAACGCTAACGCTGGAGCACTCATCACACAGGGGCTAACGCTAACGCTGGAGCACTCATCACACGGGGGCTGATGCTAACGCTGGAGCACTCATCACACGGGGGCTGACGCCAACGCTTGAGCACTCATCACACAGGGGCTAACGCTGGAGCACTCATCACACAGGGGCTAACGCTAACCCTGGAGCACTCTCCAGCACTCATCACACAGAGGCTAACGCTAACCCTGGAGCACTCTCCAGCACTCATCACACAGAGGCTAACGCTAACCCTGGAGCACTCATCACACAGGGGCTAATGCTAACGCTGGAGCACTCTCCAGCACTCATCACACAGGGGCTAACGCTAACCCTGGAGCACTCAACACACAGAGGCTAACGCTAACCCTGGAGCACTCAACACACAGAGGCTAACGCTAACCCTGGAGCACTCATCACACAGGGGCTAACGCTAACCCTGGATCACTCCCCAGCACTCATCACACAGAGGCTAACGCTAACGCTGGAGCACTCTCCAGCACTCATCACACAGGGGCTAACGCTAACCCTGGAGCACTCTCCAGCACTCATCACACAGAGGCTAACGCTAACCCTGGAGCACTCTCCAGCACTCATCACACAGAGGCTAACGCTAACCCTGGAGCACTCTCCAGCACTCATCACACAGAGGCTAACGCTAACCCTGGAGCACTCTCCAGCACTCACCACACAGGGGCTAACGCTAACCCTGGAGCACTCATCACACAGGGGCTAACGCTAACCCTGGAGCACTCATCACACAGGGGCTAACGCTAACACTGGAGCACTCATCACACAGGGGCTAACGCTAACCCTGGAGCACTCTCCAGCACTCATCACACAGAGGCTAACGCTAACCCTGGAGCACTCATCACACAGGGGCTAACGCTAACCCTGGAGCACTCATCACACAGGGGCTAACGCTAACACTGGATCACTCTCCAGCACTCATCACACAGGGGCTAACGCTAACCCTGGAGCACTCTCCAGCACTCATCACACGGGGGCTAACGCTAACCCTGGAGCACTCATCACACGGGGGCTAACGCTAACCCTGGAGCACTCATCACACGGGGGCTAACGCTAGCGCTGGAGCACTCATCACACGGGGGCTAACGCTAAAGCTGGATCACTCTCCAGCACTCATCACATAGGGGCTAACGCTAACCCTGGAGCACTTTCCAGCACTCATCACACAGAGGCTAACGCTAACCCTGGATCACTTATCACACAGGGGCTAATGCTAATGCTGGAGCACTCAACACACAGAGGCTAACGCTAACCCTGGAGCACACTCCAGCACTCATCACACAGGGGCTAACGCTAACCCTGGATCACTCATCACACGGGGGCTGACGCTAACGCTGGAGCACTCATCACACGGGGGCTGACGCTAACCCTGGATCACTCTCCAGCACTCATCACACGGGGGCTGACGCTAACCCTGGATCACTCTCCAGCACTCATCACACGGGGGCTGACGCTAACCCTGGAGCACTCATCACACGGGGGCTAACGCTAACCCTGGAGCACTCATCACACGGGGGCTAACGCTAACCCTGGAGCACTCATCACATGGGGGCTAACGCTAAAGCTGGATCACTCTCCAGCACTCATCACACAGAGGCTAACGCTAACCCTGGATCACTTATCACACAGGGGCTAATGCTAATGCTGGAGCACTCAACACACAGAGGCTAACGCTAACCCTGGAGCACTCTCCAGCACTCATCACACAGGGGCTAACGCTAACCCTGGATCACTCATCACACGGGGGCTGACGCTAACCCTGGATCACTCTCCAGCACTCCTCACACGGGGGCTAACGCTAACCCTGGAGCACTCTCCAGCACTCCTCACACGGGGGCTGACGCTAACGCTGGAGCACTCATCACACGGGGCTGACGCTAACGCTGGAGCACTCATCACACGGGGGCTGACGCTAACGCTGGAGCACTCATCACACGGGGGCTGAGTCATTTCAGTGACTGTATTTTGTAGTTTGCCGTCCATCAACACAACAAACAACAAATTAGGTTAAAACCCTAGAAAGTGATTAAGAGAACAAATAAAATATGAGCCCTTTAATGAGAAAGAAAGAGTTTAAACTGCTGCATCATCAGAGGAGAAAAGATACGGAAAGAAAACTGTTCAAAGATGCAAATTTTCTAAATCCTGAATTTCTAATATCTAAATAACTTGACACAATAGTGAAGTGTTTTGCATAGAATATAGATGAAATAATAAAAATTCTAAAAAGAGGACACTGTCAGACCAAACACTGCAGTTCAGCACTCAGGAAGTCCACTTCACTCTGCCAATTAGAATCATTTAATTTTCATAAACATAAATAACTTGAGCATTTTAAACTACCACTGCTCCATTTGTGTGAATGTCTTGTTTATTACAGTGTAGAACAGGTCTGCTAAATATAGATGAAGACTTTTAAAAGGGCATAAAGAATTTAAACTGTTTTTCTTTCAGTTTTATCAGATCTCCACAACAGTCGAGGGGCGGCCATGATCACTATTGGAGCGAAACACTAAATTAAAAGACATCCTTCTTATTTGCTTTTTTCTGTGATCCTTTTCTACACACATACTCACATCTCACATGCACACACAAACACTACCACCCACACCACCTCCCACATACCCAAGTCTGCTCAATCTCCTGCTAGGGCTAATCCTTTTATAACCAACCAGCTCAATATCAATGTTTAGCAAAGCCGAGTTACCCATTTCATTACAATTCAATTATGTCAAACAGTGTAAAACAACTTGGCTCATGAAAATATTTCATTTTGAACTGTCAGTGATTGTGTTCTCAATTACACTACACTTTGTCTCCTTTATGTACTGCACACTCAACGTTTCTTGTCTATTTTCCAGTCTATGTATTTTTTCTTGCCTTTGTTCATATTACATCCACATAAATATCATACATGTATAAATAAACAACCAATAAATGCAATCTTATCAAAAACCTGAAAGTCAAAAAAGACATGTGATCACACGTCACTACATTTAGAACATTTGACAAGCTGCTTCTAGCATGTTGAGACCTCATGATCTTCATGTCCGTGGGCAGGACAGCAACAGTCTGGCTACTGTAATATCATCCTGTCTCCTGTGGATTCCAGACTCCAAACAGAATTTTAAGGCATTTTCTCTACTCTACCTATAAATATTTGGCATGGCCATGTGACCAGACATTTATAATGGAAGGTCTTGGTGACACTCATGTTGCCCACTGACGAGTGCCTGGTCTTACTACTGCAGCTCTTCCTACAAAGGACTAATACTTTACTGTGCATGCATCCCTCTATCTCCATCCCTCCATCTCTCTCCCTCCCTCTGTCTCTTTCATACATGGGCTTTTTCTGCTTCCGTCTCCTCTCACTCTTCCTCTTTCCGTTCTTCTCCCTCCTTTCTGTTTTTCTCATTACAACTCACCAAACTATCATTTTCATTTGTCCTGCCTTTTCTCAACTCACTACAGGCATCCAAGCAAAATGTAATAATGCAAACAGATTTGTGAACAATATTGGTGTGAGGTGCATGTGTTTTTAGAACATCACTGTTTGAAACAAGCTGTCTGTATTGGAGTGATGTTTTCTGCATTTCAGCGTTGTCGATGGTTCTTCTCTTACATGGAAGATCTCCGGTGGAGGTTGATTCCCCTTGTGGTTTATTCCATTCTCTGTTGCGTTCAGCTGGAGGGTCACCTCATAGCACTCCTGTATGTCTAAGAATAATGGAAAAACTCAGTCATCATGGAGAACACAAATTATTTATTCTCTTCATAGGTGTAACGATTGACGGAGGCGGTAGACGCAAATGCAGGAATGTGGACTTTATTTAAATAAATCAAAGTGGGACACTGAACATGGACGGATAACTTAGGTAAAGGGGAGTCAAGAGAGTACCGGGAAAAACACACAAACTCAACCGACTAAACAGAGAAGACACGAGAGACTAAGACTAACAGATATGTGAACTATGGAACCAAAGAATGAACATGACAAAGGATATACTAAACAAACTAGAACGAACACAACGAAACACACATGTATGGATATAAGAGACAGCATACAAAACAAACACCTAGATAATGAACACCCAGGAGCTACAACCGGGAAAGGCTAGGTAAGATACAAGACTAAGCATGAACACTATAACCAAAAGCATAAACCAGAACTAAACAACCAACCTAGGAACATAGAGGAATGAGGAGCATACAACAGAAAAGACAGGAGAACCAAGGGAAAGGGAAGATAATACTAAGGAGCTTAACAGGTATGGAGGGCGTAGAGCGATAGTACAGGCAACAAACACTGAACGACAAACACTAATAGAATTAAACTGAGGCGCACAGCAGACAGGACGCAACAACAAACATACACAGCAAGGCGGGGCATATAAAGGACTAGAGACTCACACACAACAACCTAAACCAGACAAAAGACAAGGAGCAGACAAAGCAGCGCGGTGCAGGGCAACGGAAGAACTTACGAACACAATGACCGACAACAAAGGGTAGAACAGAGAGGTTTAAATATACTGAAACATGGAGGTGAAACGAGACGCAGGTGGAAACATTTAGGACAGGGGCGTGGCAGACATAAGGGAACCAAAGAGACAGGAAAACAAGGCGGGGCTAGGGCAGATGGGACTGGGAAGGAGGGCGGAGCTGGACGTGACAATAGGCTGCAATATGAAAGTTTTGTATCTTGAATTTCCGTGGTAACCTTATGATAATAATCCTTATTGTGATTAGATTACGATAATCCTTAATGAGACATTAAAATGCTATCACAGTAACAACAAAATAACCTACCAGAAGAGCCATAGGATGCAGGTACACAACTACGATGAGTGAACAAGGGAACTGGTACAAGGTGAAGAACAAAGTCGGCTCTTGGCTCAACTTGAACATCAGTCCTGCCATGTTGGGGCTCTATAAATATCATCCAGCAGCTCCATCCAAATGTCTTGCCCATACTGAGCTGGGAAGGCTGCTGTATTCATGCTCACTTAGAGAGGTTGTTAATGTGACTCACTGCTCATAGCACAGTCAAGTACACAGTTCTTCAGCTGCACATTTTATTGCAGGTTACAGTGATTGCAAGACACACTGTTGTGCTACAGCAGAAGCGCCAACATTTACCGCAAAGCCAAGACAAGCAAGAGGACATACATACATACCATACTTTAATATACACTGGGTTATAGTCATGAGGACATACCAGCTGACCAGTCCTGTAATACATACCATACTTTAATATACACTGGGTTATAGTCATGAGGACATACCAGCTGACCAGTACTACCATACTTGATACATACAGGTCATGTCAGTGGTCTATCCTACCCCCCCCCCCCCCCAGGTCATGTCAGTGGTCTATCCTTCTCCATCATGCCCTGTGCTTGCCTCTATCCATCCCTCCCCGGGTGGTTAACTGTGGTCTGTAGTGAAGGTCTGCCACCTGATGACAGGTGAAGACTACCGCCGCCATCACACAGAACCAAGAACACATGCTGCTAATGACAATGTTGTGTGTTTCTGTGTCTAAAGTGAAACATATTCTCTGTACCGCCATACATGCATTCTGCAACAAAGGGGGAAAATACGCACATCATCCCATAACAAAGGTTTCAAAGCATTTGAAAGGAACTTTCTAGAGAATTAATGAAAGTACCAGTGTATGTGTGCATGTGGTGTGTGTTTGTGAGGCAGCATTGGGGATTCACTGGAGTCCCACTAGGGTGCAGTGGAAAAGACAGTAGAAGAATGGGGCTGTGTGAATCATCACAGCTGTGTGTGTCTGTCTGTGTGTGTGTGTGTGTGTGTGTGTGTGTGTGTGTGTGTGTGTGTGTGTGTGTGTGTGTGTGTGTGTGTGTGTGTGTGTGTGGGAAGAGAACAATGTGTGGGAGGCAGTTATGTTGCCCGACTGGCCAAAGACGGATGAGAGAGTGAGAGAGCAAGTGTGCTGGAGAGTGAGAGAGAGAGAGAGAGAGAGACTGAGAGAGAAAGAGAGACTGACAGATTGAGAGAGAGCACAGTAAGCTGTAACATAAATGACCCCCTGCCCTTCCTCTAAATGATGCTTGATTACAAAACATTCTGCTATAAAATGAATGGAAATGTTTAAATGTGTCAAACCAAAAACACCTACTCGTTTGGTAAGTTGTCTCATAGAATGTAGATGCAATAAAGTGCATAGAAACTGTGTACACTAAAATAAATTCAGTTCTGTAGTAGAGACAGCACTAGTGCAGACACTGACACTACCATGGGAGTGTAGCCACTTCTTATTCTCCAAAACCCATCACCGAGTCTTTCAGATGAACCTTAAAACACTATAACACCCACACTTTAAACACTAAAAACACACACTTTCAATTTTAAAACAACCACATGTTCCATACTTACATCAATAAATATCAGATCCAGAAGTCTTGCAAAATGTAACGGTTGAAATGAGTTTTTTAATGCAATTTCCAAATTTGCGTCAAGTTTTAAATTGAAAACAAGACCAAGAAATAAAGTGGTATTCTAGAAAGCTTTCTGGAACAATTTTGCCCATAGCTTTGGAATTTGAAAAGACCACATAACCACAATTCAAATGGACCAAGAAAAGAAAAAATGTTAAACATTTTAAATCCTGCCATTAGGATAGTCATCATGCAAAAGCATCTCTAGATCTGTGGTATTGGATCTATCGCTCCCTTTATTAACTGCCTTTTACCCATGAATGCTTTGTGTCAATTCTTTCCTTCCTGTGAATGTTCCTTAATGCATCTGTCCTGTGAATGTGTTGTGCTTTTTAATGGATTATGATCCTAAGTAATGCTCATTTTAGGTTAGAATTAGGAAAAGTTCGTGTTTGGCTTTGATGTTTGTGCCTTCATGGCCCTAATTTAGGTCCCATCTAGCCTACATAATTGAGGGGTGTGCTATTACAGGGGTCACCACACTCTCGTTTGTGAGGTCTTCATGTTCCTCTGGTTTTGTGGCCCTAAGAACAGAGGGATGAGTCTGCTGTCAAGGAAACCTTTGTTTAAAATGGTGCAATCATGCAGCTATCCAGCCAAGCCAGTCGTCCCCTCACAAAAAGCAGAGGTTGAGGTCAGTCCCACTGTAGCGCTCCCAAACCTCACAACTGCAGTGTCATCTACAACACAGCACACCCACGCACCCTGCACATCCGTCAATACCAAAACAGTATGACACTAAGTTATTGAATCCGAGTGAACCTTGGAAACGTTGGTATCTGCCAGCTGCAAGTTACATTTATGAGTGTAAAATAAATTTTTTAATGGTACAATTAAAAAAATTATCTTAACCATAGCCATGCAAATTCAAGACAGTCTACTTCCTGGGTTACTACATGAAAAATGGCCGTGTAAAATAGGACGAAATAGATGCACATATGTTGAGCATTTCTCCCTTTACGTTTTTAATTGCTGTGCATAAGGGAAGCCTCAGAACTCTTGGGTGTGTACATCCAGACCAAATAATGGGGGAATAACTAGTGGAGATCTCATGTTTCTACTGCTGGGCACCACCCCGCACTTTGTGCTGATTAAAGCCACATGTTTTCTTACAGCTGGGACTTCCTTGACCCCATTTTTCTCCACAGCTGAGAGACAGCTTAGGCCGTGCTCTACAGTACAGTGTGCTCTGAAACACACTCAGGCACTCAGGAAAGACAGATCTGAAGTGCCAGAGCGATGAGGATTTTAGTCTACCTACAGCTCTACGCATTCCTCTGACAATCCGGCCTTTCTGGAATGTGTGGAGTCCTCAAACATTCAAGGTACTTTCGCCACGTCTTTTGTGTCACGTTGGAATTTTTGCGTGTGGATTCTAAATCCCTGGTTCAAATACTGATAGAACACGTGAGAAAATTTACATTTGAAACAGCTCAAATAAGTTAATCTATTCTATGTATTCTATTACAAAGGCATCAACTGAACATTCCTACTTCTGTACTTCTGTATTTTATTTCTAAGGAGGACACAAAGTGCCTTTCAGTACACTATGACAAGTAACAAGACTTGAGAACCCCTCAAACGTGGAATACAAAGAAAAACATTTTACTCTCATCGCTAAAATCTCATAGCAACTCAAACTAATCTAAACACCCTGACTGGGAAAGACCTCTATCCTCCAGTTGTGGGTTTAGCAGCCATACAGGAAAACATTATTAGAGTATGTCATTGGAAATTAAGATAACCACTTAGCCATGAATTCAAGGAAACAAATGTATCCTCTTTTTCACTGCAAAACAAACTTGAGTACATCTACAAATTGGAAAATGTCAGTACACTAAGAAAAACTGTACACGGCAACATCTGAACTACTAGCTGGACTCAAAGACTGTGGACAGGCATGTGTTCAAGGTGTCAACTACAATACCGTTTCCTCCCACAGATCACCTGACCACAGGTTCCTCAGGACTGTACTTAAAGTGTTCACTAATATTACTCACAATATATCGTTCACATGATGCTAATTTAACTTGAAACTTATATATTTAGTTGTCCTTACGTCCATGTCTACCTGGGCACTAGCCATGATGTTAAGAGTTATCAAGAAATTGGGTTATTTCAGTTAAGAGACGGTGGTGTGATAAGGACACATTAAGACTGCACAAACAGTCAAAATATAATGCACTTACTGTACACTGCTCCATATTGTAATACTGTAATAAAAACACACTGGTGAAGCCTTCCCATGACACAGGCTACACTCAACCTGTATTACTTCAATCTAATTCAGGTTTATTGGATCACATGAACACTCGTTTCATGAACACATCCACATAACAATAATCAAAGGCTGGTCAGAATACATAAAGCACACAATAAGAAAATTTCTTACAGGTCTCACATACATATTGTGACCCTCTATGAAGCTGTCAATACTGCAATATTGATTAGTCAACAATTAATTCTGCAGCTTTATCCAAATGCACAAAAACAGAAACATTAATTCCACTTTCAGATAGTGGAATAAATACGTACATATGAGTTTTACATAAAAGGTCAAACAAACTCTTAAATTGTGTTTTTGATACTGGGAAACATGAGTTCAGGGGATTTAGATGTTAAAATATATGAGTTCTAAAATATTCCATGTAGAAATTGCATTTCTACCTATGTCCTCTGGTCATTAAAACATTTACACTTTATATTTACAGACATATATATCAAGTAGGGCCATTTTTAAATAGTTCCTCAAAGAACATGTAAGACAATAAAGCACTGAAAGAAGGAAAAATTATTTTATTTGACTCCAGTTTAACATAAAATAGTTTAACATGTAACTTCTAAAGCTGTATGCTACTGAAACGCCTGTAGTGCTGACCAATTAACAAGATTTTCTTTTTAAAACAGATTTTTTATTTTTGTTGTGCTGAAAAGATATTTCAAACGTCAATTAAAAGATGACTCTTGTGCATCTGGTAGCAGAATGAGAGACTACACTGTAGCTAAAACACAGGTTGTGCTCCAGAAGTGGAGCACAGCTAGAAAAAGTAACAGACTGTTACGAAGCCAAGAATTCTCTCTTAGAAAACCGTGATTACATTTGGTACAAGAGTCATCCATCTCTGAAATTATGAATCTTACAAAGAATGTGTCCTGAGACACTACTCGCTCACACAAAAAACAGATCTTACCCAACAGAGCTCTGAACAGCTGGCTGCCAAAGATAGCGGAGACTTTGCCCACACTGGTCCGTAGAGACTGCTCCTCCGGGCTGGTCAGGCTGGCCTGGTACTGCTTCAGTAACCCAACAGCTCTCTCAGTATCTGGACATAAACATGCATTAATCACAGGTCATGTACCTGCGTGTTGGGTGTATGGACTTTTACGCTGTCATGCTGACTAATATGTATTACATGTTCACTTTCGCCGGGTTTATGGATTCAGGAAGCACTCTACCTACCGCAGGTACGACTGGTGGAGTCATTCATCAACATCTGTGTTTACCATAAAGGTAAATAAAGGGCTAGAAACACCAGGATGGACCTGTCTCTCTCCCCAGTCTCTCTCCCCTGTCTCTCTCCCCAGTCTCTCTCCCCAGTCTCTCTCCCCTGTCTCTCTTCCCTGTCTCTCATCCCTGATTCTCTCCCCTGTCTCTCTCCCGTCTCTCTCTCCTGTCTCTCTCCCCTGTCTCTCTTCCCTGTCTCTCTCCCCAGTCTCTCCCCTGTCTCTCTCCCCAGTTTCTCTTCCCTGTCTCTCTTCCCTGATTCTCTCCCCTGTCTCTCTCCCCTGATTATCTCCCCTGTCTCTCTCTCCCCTGTCTCTTTCCCCTGTCTCTCTTCCCTGATTCTCTCCCGTCTCTCTCCCGTCTCTCTTCCCTGATTCTCTCCCCTGTCTCTTTCCCCTGTCTCTCTCCCCTGTCTCTCTTCCGTCTCTTTCCCATCTCTCTCCCCTGTCTCTCTTCCGTCTCTTTCCCCTGTCTCTCTTCCCTGATTCTCTCCCCTGTCTCTCTTCCCTGATTCTCTCCCCTGTCTCTCTTCTTTCTCTTTCCCCTGTCTCTCTTCCCTGTCTCTTTTCCCTGTCTCTCTCCCCTGTCTCTCTTCCATCTCTTTCCCCTGTCTCTCTCCCCTGTCTCTCTTCCCTGTCTCTCTCCCGTCTCTTTCCCCTGTCTCTCTCCCTTCTCTTTCCCCTGTCTCTCTTCCCTGTCTCTTTCCCCTGTCTCTCTTCCCTGTCTCTCTCCCGTCTCTCTCCCCTGTCTCTCTTCCTTCTCTTTCCCCTGTCTCTCTCCCCTGTCTCTCTTCTGTCTCTTTCCCCTGTCTCTCTTCCCTGTCTCTTTCCCCTGTCTCTCTCCCCTGTCTCTCTTCCGTCTCTTTCCCCTGTCTCTCTCCCCTGTCTCTCTTCCCTGTCTCTCTCTCGTCTCTCTCCCCTGTCTCTCTTCCTTCTCTTTCCCCTGTCTCTCTTCCATCTCTTTCCCCTGTCTCTCTCCCCTGTCTCTCTCCCGTCTCTCTCCCCTGTCTCTCTTCCTTCTCTTTCCCCTGTCTCTCTTCCCTGTCTCTCTTCCCTGTCTCTTTCCCCTGTCTCTCTCCCCTGTCTCTCTTCCGTCTCTTTCCCCTGTCTCTCTCCCCTGTCTTTCTCCCGTCTCTCTTCCCTGTCTCTCTTCCCTGTCTCTCTCCCTCTCTCCCAGTACGATCGTGTTAATGAAGTACGTGTAAGCCCCAGAACAGCCCCAGCTGTGTGAGGCGTTAGGACGGGAGTACGAGCACCGGTAACGGGGCGGTAAACGGCTCAGCCCGCTGCTCTCCCCGGGGCAGACCACCCCAACCACGGGCTAGCGCTAGTCTTCGCGGTGTTGGGGAGAAAGTCACGAAAGGAAAAGTACTTCCTGTGTCCCAGGGGAACTTCAGGAGAGTATGAAATCTCTCCCAACATTTCAGTCTGTAACTCCTACGATGTAACATTTAGTTATCCAACTACACACGAAGTTAAGCGAAATTACAACTTATTCTACTGTATAAAGTAAACTTACCATACTTGTGAACCATGGTATACAGTTACATGGGCCACGGAACCTCAACGGTCTTCACGGTCTTAAAGGTCTTCACTTAACGGTCTTAACGGTCTTAACGGTCTTCTCTTAACGGTCTCGCGCGGCGACCTCTTGGCACGAGACTGGGCGCGAGACGCGCTGCGGCTGCCCCATAGACGTGCGCGCGGGGAGAAGGTTCACGCGACGCTGTTGCTTCCCGCTGTTTGCGTCGAATTCACAAATGTTGCAAAGTTTTGAGCGCAGAGTTGACGGAGCTTTACACGCCCGAGTCACGGGCTGAGTGTGTAAATCACTGCCAGCTTGGCTCGCCAGTCTTTAATGTCCGTGTTTTACAGTCCGTGTTTATGGTTTGGCCACGAAATGTATTACTTATTAACACTGTGGAAATATGAGATGAACACAAGAGCGAAACTGTTCGGCATGTTATGCAGCATATTGGTTATCAACAGATTGTAAGTTTAAGCCCATATTAACCAGTCGCTTTAGGAGACATGATTGCGAGACGGCGTCTGCCCCCTACTGGTAACAAATAGCAATAAATAGTCTAGAATAGATATCAAAATCCACAAAAATGGTCTATAACCGCCTTGCAAAATAGCGACAGGGTCTTTAACTCCCACCCAACGTGACGATAATGAAGTAAACTCGCCTGTGCCCAGAGAGAGAGACCGTATTGGGCCTGTACCACCCCCGCCAAAGGACTAATGCCGGCAGACCGCCGAAAACAGCTGCATAACAATGTATCGCATTTGTACTCTCACTGTTTGCACTGAGATGATTTTCACTCCAAAACTCAAAATGTGCCTTTTAAATAAATTTGTCAATTAGCCAAACGTGTGTATAATTTTGCTGATGGCTATAACAACCAAACACTGCAGGGTGCACATGGGACTCCTACAACCATTATGAATTATAATGTGCAAATAAGGACAGTAACTGCACCATAGATCACGCAAAATACGCCGGTGTGGCACCCAAATCTGTGACCGCCGAATTATGTGACTGTAAATCCAGCAGCTCACATTGCGGATACCAGAATAAAACACCTGTGTGCAAATGAACGTGAGGAAGAAAACACCTGAAGACGTTTTGAGTGGTGTTTAACTCATTTATTATGAAGGTACACAGGGTCTCTTATTCTGAAGACATTCTGAAGCACAGTCATCGTATGTTTCTTACAATAAAACGTAAAACTCTTCATGAAATACTGCATAGTGTAGGTAGACTTTAAGAGCAAGCTCTAATGTACAGTACCGTCAATAAATTAGGTGGTCACATTTGTTACACAGGCGATCATGAACGAGGAAGTGTTACGTGGCACTTTGTGCTGTTAACGTCACGTTAAATATGAATGTAGTCCTCTTTTTTTACAGCAAGGCTTTTTAAAGATAGCAGCACAACGTCTTTTTACTGATTAACGACGTGGAAAATGAACATTTGTTAGTTGCTAGTTTCAAATTTATACAGAGAGATGTTCTAACCAAATATGAGTAAGTTAGCTAAAATCTATCAAACTGACGAGAATCTGGCAGTATTAACCTTCATGTTATATGTTGTACTCTGAAATGTATATATTCCTTTATAATGGGATTAAACATTTCTTGTCTAAAACCTAATGTAAAATATTTATTTTGCAGATCTCACGTGATATATGTAAGACGTATAAGATAATCGTCCCCAGCCCCTCCATTTTAAAGCAAACCCAAGTTACTTGGTTTGCTTTAAAATGTCCAGCAGGTGGTGCTGTATCTCTAATCAAGTCTTGTACATTTAGACCCCCAAATCGTCAAGAAAGTCCAAAACTCAGCAGGTAGAATCTTCATCCACACTCAACCTTCACCTTGTTTACTCCTAACTTTAAAAGCATCACATGGACATCACAATGTTGACCTGCTGTAATCCCAGTCCAGCCCGCACACTCAGGGCTATAAGAGGGCCCTGGTTCACACGGCCTTCAATCAGTGTTCAGTGCAAAAGCTTCAAAACTCTTTGACTCTCTTCTCCATAGTCCATGGGATCTCACCTTTAAAAACACAACTCAAAACGTCCTGTCCTGTTTTTGATTTGTTGACTGTTCAATGTTGTGTGATTTATTGTGAATTATATAAAGCAACCTTGAGTTTATGAAAGTTGCTAGATAAATAGATGATAATTATTATGATTATTGCTCCATCTGTTGGGGGGGGGGCGTTAGTGCCCAGTCAGTAATCCACAATGGCTTTTCCACAATTAATTACTATAACCCTTTTATTGTTTGTTTAGATTAACTTATCCTTATTGATAACCCCTCATCTGAGCGTCCTGGAAAAATACAGCACATGGAACAGTGCTGTAGACCCGCCTGCCTGCTACCTGCTCTGTGTTTGTCTTTAAAAATGTACCGTAGAATTACGAGCTTGAATCCCTTTATTCACACTGGGCCTATTTCACAACAGAAGGCCTGCACAGTGAGTTTTGTATAAAATCAAAGTTCATTTACATCACCAATGTACTTCTGTTTCTACAATTCCACATTACTAAACTATCAGTTCATTTTCCTGCAAAACCTTGAAACAGTTATGGAAGAGTTACAACAGTGTTAGCAGCTGCACAGAAATAACGGATTCTCATTAATATTTAATCTAAATGATACAGATACTAATACAGACCAGTGGCTTATGTGGACTTTTCAAAATGGAATATTAAAAAATGACACCATGTGCATGACCACAGGCCAATGCAACCAACAGAACTACTGAAAAAGAAAAAAATTATTAGGGTAGAGTTTATTAATGCATCTATATACATCTATAACAAGATGGCCTTGTTAGTTTTTTACGACTGCTCAAATGTGTTTGTCCAATCTGTAGTCACATTTTCAAAACTCTAAACACATTAAACACAACATCAGTTTTCAGTGGCTATACAATTAGTACAATTCATGTTGTTTTTGTATAAAATGTCATTTTACATGTTTCTATAATGCTTACATTTTCTATACACACAAGGTGAAATGTGAAATGTGCCATATTTGTCAATTGTGATTTTTCACCACAATTGAAATTTGTCCTCCGCTTTTTACCCATCTGTGCAGTTAGAACACACACACACACACACACACACACACACACACACACACACACACACACACACACACACACACACACACACACACACACACACACACACACACACACACACACACACACTAGTGATTACTAGGGGGCTGTGGTGCACACGTGCCCAGAGTGGTGGACAGCCCTAGCCCGGTGCCCGGGGAGCAGTTGGGGTTATCCAATAACATAATTCTGGATCAATTTTGTCTTATTTACAAATGCTTGCACACAGCATGTCAAAAATGAAAACCTAAGGTTCAAAACCTTAAATATTGTATAAAATGCAAAGTTCTGCAAAAACAAAGGCAGCTGAAAAGTTATTACTGTTGTACACATTTTTTGCACATATAGATCAATTAAATAAAATGAAGTACAGTAATGTACCGGGTCAGAGAGGAGCAAATATAACAATTTGTCCTGCAATCTCAAGTGCTGGTTTGGTTCTTCACAAATGCCAGATTGGTCCCTATAACAGTGACCTCCTTCTTTAGTTTTTGAATGAACTCTACAAACAACTGGTTCCAGAAGCAGAAAGGGAACAGGTGGGAGGAAACACGAGGACATTTGTGATGGGACAATGTAGCATTCTGTCATTCTCATGTCATCACAAACTGGTTTATAGACCATCCAAGAGTGATGTCCCTTTTCCTCCCGCCCATCTCGCCTTTCCTCAACCCCACTAAGGAACTTTTTTCAGTCTGGAGGTGGAAGGTGTATGATCATCGGTCCCATGACCAAATGTCCCTCCTGGATGCAATGGATCCCGGCTGCAGAGACGTTTCAGCTGAAGACTGCCAGGGGTGAATAAGGCATACCAAGCTTTTCTATCCCAGGTGCATGGCAAGGGCCAACATCAGATGTGATGTGAATGAAAACATGTGGCCAACTGCTGAAGACCGTTTAGATTACACGTAACAACCAGTTGTTGGTAGAGCACTTGAGATTGCTAAATATAAATAGTTATATTTGTTATATTGTTACGTTACTGTACTTTATTTTATTTCATTGATCTTTATGTGCAATAAAATATGTATTACATGTTAGGCTCTGTGTTTCTCTTAACCACTTCAGCCCAGAGCGTTTGTTTGATGCAGAAGGAGATAACAGGAACAACAGACCAATTATTGCAATGCCAAAAAAAGCCTTTTATTTGAACACATATATCTCAGGAGATCTCACACATACAAAACATTTATATCAGAGAGATCTGGAGAGTTACTGGTAACATGCAGGTTTTATATGTCACCCCCCTCACTGCCTGTTACAGTATCTTCCCTCCCATACATGGAGTTGTTCTCCACACTTGCATGATTTACATTATTTGATGTTGTGTTGTGTCAACCTTATATGGTGTCGTTTGACGAGCATTTTGGTGTAAATCATCTTCTGTAGAGTTTATCAGCATAGAACATATTCTGCAAAACCCACACAAGAGTCTGACACTTCCTGTAGACCAAGCTGTCCTTTGTTACACTAATATGCTGTATGACCATTGTAAGGCCTTCTAAAAGTATGAATAAACTTTTGTAGCTTAATGCATCTTATGCAGCAATTATATCTAACTCTAATATCAATTTTACTGGTAGCCAAAACATACTGTTGCTACATTTACATTACATTTACATTTATGGCATTTAGCAGACGCTCTTATCCAGAGCGACTTACAAAAGTGCTACGTAGTTGCTTGGAATCTCCAAGGTAGAATAGATAGTCCTGAACACAAGGTACTCTAAGCTGGAAAAACCACTAGACGAAAGTCAAATGTTACTGCTAAGCAAAAACCCATTTTCTCAACATACAGTAATAGCTTTTCAGCTGTATGTTTAAGGTTTTGAACCTTAGGTTTTCATTTTTGACATGCTGTGTGCAAGCATTTGTAAATAAGACAAAAATTATCCAGAATTTTTTTATTGGATAGCCTTGTGTGTATAGAAAATGTAAGCATTATAGAAACATGTTAAATGACTGCATTTTGTGCAAAAACATGAATTTTAGGAATTGTATAGCCACTGAAGACTGTTGTTGTGTTCACTGTGTTTAGTTTTGTGACTACAGATTTGGACAAACGCACGTTAGCAGTCATAAAAAACTGTAATATACCCGTATATTAAGACCAAAAACAAGATCACAGCTTTTATTTGCTAATATTGACAGAATTTAGATCAAAATGTGAAATACAAGTAAAACATAATATGAAGAATGTCTTTATAGCATTCATCTTACACACACACACACACACACACACGCACACACACACACACACACACACACACACACACACACACATAGGGAGGTGTTTCTCCCTACAGTACAGTATTTTTTGTCAAATTTCCTACAAACATGAGCCGGCACCTTTACACCCATCGGTACAGATAGTGAGTGTTTACCTTGTGACGAACGGGGTGGAGTGAAGAATGAGACACAGAATCCCTGGCTGCGACAGACGTCACTTTTATTTTATACGAGTATTGCGCAATAGCGCACGTGGAACAATTAAACACGCACACAGAGACATGTAAACTTTAGACAACGACGAGCACAGGACACTGCGCGAGCGCACATAAAATAGACAAACCACATTAGCCCCACGTGATTACGAGACGAGTCACAGGTGAGACAGATTATCACAAGACACAACCATAACCACGTAGTTCCACAGACGCAGACGATGCACATGGACAACGTATACACACGCCCAAAAGGGCGGGGCCGGGGTCCTCAACGTGACATACCTGTTGTTTACCAGGTGTTACAATGGGATCGACTCCTGAAACAGTGTACACGCTCATCTATTTTGTTTCTCTTAGTAAAAAAAATATTTCATAAATGAGAGCCCACTAGTTTTCAATTAACAAATATAATAAGTGATCAAGTAAATATTCTTATAGAATATAATGAAGACTTTTGTTTGCTATTCAAAAATTCAGATTTTGAAATGTGGACTGTGTGGACTTATTTTGAATTTTTACTTCCTCGACACTTTTGTGTTTGGTTTTTTCCTCATATACTGTGTTTTTCTAGATTATTATGACATAATAATGAATACTGATATAAATACATTTTGAAAAAAGTAAAATGTCTTTTGTAGATGCCAATCATGTGAACTGTAGCAATGCAATTTTTAAAAAGAACTTATTTACATATTAGAAAAACCCAGTGAAGTCAGTAGACACCAATCCCTCACTTCTGTACTAGTACTAGAAGAGAGAGAGTAAAGTTTGTGTATTTAGCTTTCTGAAGTCAGGTCTACCTGGTGTAAGGTCTACCTGGTGTAAGGTCTGTCTGAATGAAGGTCTACATGAAGTAAGGTCTTTCTGGATTAGCAGCAAGTCCCCTTGAAATGTTTTGCAAGATAAATTTCAAAAACAGTAACTGAAGTTATAAATGTAAGCTGAAATCAATAAATCTGTTTAAAGTCGGCAATTAATTTTAGAAAACTGGTGTGAGGAGGTGCCTGCATCACCGTAAACATTCACACATTCAGATCAAATCAAAACACTGAATCCAGCTGACACTTGTGTTTAGCCATGTCAGACTAAATTGTAATATTTATGCTAATTAACTATTAAATGCCACTTTTAGTGCAGACATTTTAGTGGTTAAAATTTAAACCAGGGTACTGTGGAACTGGAAGTCCACTAAAATAATGTCAAGATTATTTCTTATTTCTGCTGTCGTGTGTAAGATGTCATGAAACATTTTTGAATTCTAGGCTACTTCACATCAAGTGTTTGTGCTGTTTTCAACGTCTCTCCTTATCATAAAAATGCTTCAAGCCTTGTTAACATTGAATTATGGAAAATATAAAGTTGAAATGCGTCTTTCTAATCAGATGCTAAGAAGGGGTATCCTTCTCTCCGATTCCAGCAGGAAAATGTGACTTCTTGCTTGTGTTTTCCTGTACACAGATACAAATAAAAATTCAGTTTTGGTATTTGTCAGAAAACACAGTCCATAATAATTATGGCTTTAGGTTCCATTTATAATTATTATTCATGTATGCTTGCATACATGCATAAATTAATTGCTTTCCCTGCCACATCAGCATACAGTATATTTCACACCAGTGAAATATAAACAAGCAAAAGCATTTAGGAATCTGCACAACCAGTTAGCATTAGCATGTGTTCCTCTAACACATCTGACCTCAGTTACACACTGCAGCTCTTAACTCACTAACACATCTGACCTCAGTTACACACTGCAGCTCTTAACTCACTAACACATCTGACCTCAGTTACACACTGCAGCTCTTACCTTTGAAAAATAAAGATTATGGACATCAAAACCAGTGAGACCAGGTCAGCAGTGATCCATATCACCCTGTACACAAGAGGTGTCTGTGGGAATGCACACACACACACACACACACACACACACACACACACACACACACACACACACACAGACACACACACGCAGACACACACACAGACACACATACATATACACACACATTCACACACAGACACACACCTGTAACATGTGGAAACTGCATATTAAATATACATATTATACATGTGGAAATGCATATTGTTGTATTGTTGTCCATGAACAGTTTGCCTGCTTGACTAGTTCTTAAACAGACGTGTATGAACCTCAGAACCCTGTTTGTGGTGGAGGAGTGATGGAGCAGTGATGGAGGAGGAGGAGTGGTGGTGGAGTGGTGTAGGTGATGGAGTGATGGAGTGGAGGAGTGGTGGTGGTGGAGGAGTGGTGGTGGTGGTGGTGGTGGTCACCAGGTGCCAGTCGGGCTGGGTCATGTCTTTGAGGACGTGGCAGGTGTTGGTGGTCACTGAGGTGACTCCTGCACACCAGAGCAGAGAGAAGAGCCAGCGTTCATTCACCGTCCACAGGTTCACCGTCACGTTGGAGCTCCGCAGGTCACTACACACACAGAAGAAACACCAGCAGACTCAATCAGTGGAACAGGTGTTCAAACACACAGGTTAATAGATTACCACAATAACGACACACCAACAACTGAATGAACTTTTTTGCATATACTGAACAGCCCATTTAAACATTTACAATCCAGGAAGGACAAAGTATGTGAGCACCAGTGAATCACGTCTGTGCAAGCTGTGGACGTCAAATGAACTGGTGCCCATCATCAGTTATGCTTAAATGTACACCAGTGGTCCAACATGAATCTTGCCAAAACTTTTAAGCTTATATGATCAGTCTGAAAATTTGCAACAGTTTCAGAAATTCCTTCAATACACTGTCAAGTGTGTAATGGCCAGAGGCTATTTTCATGGAGTCGTAAAAACACCAGCATTACAGTGGAAACTGCACAGCCTGATTTAAAAAAAAAAGAGAAACTAATGTGTGAGTAAGTGAACAATGTTCAGTGTTCAGCTGAATCATCTGCACATTTAAACAGGACAACGAATGGGTCACTTCATTCGGCATTCTGGGTTTTTAAGACAAACTAAGAATTTAGTTGGGTTATTGTGTGCATGTAACCGTAACCAATCAGATACGACTATAGATCTAAATGTAACCAATGAAATGGGATTGGCAATGTAATTGTAGCCAATGAGATTGGATTGTAGATGCTCCATGAAAAAACACAAAGGTCACAGACAGAGAAGCATTTCTTAGGGTCTGCTTGATTAATCCCCATTAAAACATGAGCATGAGTGTAATCCTCTGTGATCCCCTGTGAAGTTGAATATTGTGTTATGATGACGGATATGAAAACACCCCGAGGTAGCAAGACACAATCTGCAAGAATCTCATAAACTTGCCAAACATTCTGTTTACGGTTCCATTATATGAAAAAACACAGGTGTGCATTGTGCAATACCCTCCCTAGTACTGCGGGCAGGTCATACAAGCCAATATCTGTCAGAAATGCGGAACTGAGGGAGAGAAAAGCATTAACACGTTAAAACGAACCAAATCCATGAAGCGTACTGAAGGGAATCTCAGGTCATGGGGGGGGGGGGGGGACTAGAAGGAACAGTAAAATTCAAAATGATATGAATAAATCTTAGAGAAGAATGTCAGGTTAGTGGTCCCCACTTTGAGCTGAAGTGAGGGGTTACAGAACCACAATGAGGAAGGATCTTAACTGTTTGGGCAGACAGAAGGATCTTAACTGATCGGGCAGACAGAAGGATCCTAACTGATTAGGCAGACAGAAGGATCTTAACTGATCGGGCAGACAGAAGGATCTTAACTGTTTGGGCAGACAGAAGGATCTTAACTGATTAGGCAGACAGAAGGATCTTAACTGATTAGGCAGGTGGAAGGATCTTAACTGCACATCTGCTCAACGCTCCTGCTGTTATATAGGTTTTCACATACGGAAAAACACCACTGCAAATGTTTAAACAATCTATTTGTTGTAAGTTTAAGAATATTTTGTAGCAGGGCCGGCGCCATGGGGGGGCGAAAGGGGGCGTCGCCCCCTCAGGCGAAGTGTCCCGCCCCCTTAATAATAAGACCCAATTATTCAGGGTTCAGGGTTTATTTACCTCTGATCTATATTTATGATTCAATGAGTTACTAGTTCGCTGTGGGGCGAACTAGTAATTTTCTGATGCCCCCCCCCCACTGTATAAGTTCTGGCGCCGGCCCTGTTTTGTAGTTAGGCAACAGTTACAGTTAAAGCAAACTACCCTAGCCATAACCTTTAACCTTCACCCTTTCTCAAAGTCTCATTGCTTCATTTTGGCATTCCTGAGTTATTCTCTTTCTACTGCTCATTGTCAGAGTACCAACATATTTTTGGCTTTTCTCCTGTTAGTCCTTTGTTTGTCTTTCTGGACCTCTGCCCGATAGTCTGTGTCTGCGGTTCCAACTCTTGTCCTGTTTCTTCCCTGCTGATTTTGCTCTGTGCTCTCTGATAGGGCGTGGAGCATGTCAATCCATCCACCAGCGTTATACCCACCCCTCTCTCTGATAGGGCGTGGAGCATGTCCATCCATCCACCAGCGCTAGACCCGCCCCTCTCTCTGATAGGGCGTGGAACATGTCCATCCAGCCACCAGCGCTAGACCCGCCCCTCTCTTTCAAGCGTTCTAACACACTGGTCAGTGCTTTATGAAGATCTCTATTAATCCTAAGATTAATGGACTTTTTCTTCAAAATGTGGCCATTTACCAGAGCTTCTTCAGAACACTCCACATTAATCTAACCGTAATCTAAACAGTATCAGGATTCCACATTCATAGAGCCATCAAGTCTTTGCATGCCAGATGAAGAGTGTAAAAGCTTCAGACCTAATTTCCTCCGTACTCAGTTCACTGAACTGCATATTCAGCCAGGATCCGCCATCACTGTCCATTGATGTTCGATCAGCATAGACGTGTTGAAAATCTGGATATTCCTTTTTACTACATTCCCTGTGTGTAGAATGAAGCCACCATATCTGTACAAAACAAAGACATAACATCCAATGGCAACTCAAAAATGACACTATGACATCTAGATCTATGATTAAGGGAAGCAAAAATCAATCCATACTGTTCCAGGTCTGGCCACAGAGGTTCAGCTTACCAAGTGCTGTGAGATGCCAGAGTCCTGGATGGTCTTCACTACGTCACCGCAGCTACCATGTTGGTCATTCTTTAAGTCGAAGATGAGGGGGATATTGTGTTTATTGGAAAGTTCTAGGAGATGTGTGAAGGATGGAATCATCTGGTTCTGGGCAGCTGTCTTTTCCTCCTCTGAAAGCGAGGACACTGACCAAAACGGGTCTGTCTGCAGGACCAGCAGAGAACCTGCATTTATAATCAGCTCACACCCACAGTGGAAGGAGAAGCTTTTCCAGTCTGACCTTCACAAACCAGCCACCAGCATTCAGCTCCTGCAGTTCCTTCCAGGTGATGTCTCTGCTGCTGTCGAATGTTCGGTTGGGAAATACTGCCTCCACGTTAGTGGTCCTTTGCAGAAACTGTGTACCACTGTCGTGCATAAGAAAAGGCACCATGTCCTTGCTGAAGGCAGAGACAGAGATATTAGTCCTCACAGTTGACACTAGCAGTAGAGTAAGCCCACTGTCCTGAGGGGCGTCCTGAGGGGCGTCCTGAGGGGTGTGGAGTACCTTAGCTGGACATCTGTCTCAAAGGCTACGACACCGCACCCGACGCTCTTACTGAATGACATCATCGTGTTCTCTGGGGCCAACTGAACAGCACACGGCAAAGAGAGAATATGAGGGCCATAAATACATGAAGTCCTTAAACATATGAATTCACATGGAGTCTGTACCATCACATCTGTCATTTATTCAAGTCTATGGCAATTTAATGTCTAGGCCTATTTCAAGATCAATCAGTCCGAAAGATACTACTGTGTAATTTCTACATGTCTCAGGAATGAATGCACTGGTAATTGAGACTACTGAGTCTAAAAGTCCTCACATTCTCACATTCCTCACTCTGTTTCACACTGACAGCTTTAAATCCGGGAACAAATTGTGTAAATGAAACAACCGTAAGTGATTCATCCTGACATTTGTTTAACGAGGGGAAAAAACCTCTGTGGGAGCGGACACAAAGGAAGGCAGCTGAAGACCTGAAGACACGCAGGAGATCCAAGCGACCCCACAGGACACTCACCACAGGAGCCCCGCGGTGTGCAACCAGACCCGGTTTGGGGGGCAGCTTGTCACAAATGCAGGCAGATTTAATGGTCAAGGGACTGAGGAAAACCATGATAATAACTGCTATAAATGCCACAATTATGAGGATCTTCGAAACTGCAAACACAAAAACAGAGATTTGCATGTGTTCAACACCAATAAACATACCATGAGTACACTCACATTTACTTACTGGTGCTGTTCAAAGTATCTGAGGTTCATATCCGAGGAGCAGAAAAAGACTTGTTATATGTTAGTTGTAAGCTATAAGTGTCATATTACAGTCAAGGAGTTGTTATGGGACCCAGAACTGATCTCGAAGGCCATTCAACACGGTTCCTCCGTGCCTGTGTGTCAACCTCAGAGCCCGGCGGGGTTTGCTGACCTGATCGCTGAGCTCTGTGGCATTTCTGGAACACCAACCAGCTGATGATGGTCAGGGCAGTCACGGCTGCGAGGTGCAGGAAGGGCCCCGTGGCCTAGGGGGCAGTAGAGAGGGTGGACGTGTGTGAATGTAGTAGTATGAGAAAACAGCGGTGCCCAGTACACGTCTGACAATCACACCATTACACGGGTCGTGTGTGTCGACGAAGGAGTCGTTCTGGTTCTGCACCTGCAGTGACAGTCGGACCACTTTCCACTCTTCTGTCCAAAACCGACATACGGCTGCTATGCCCAGCGCCACGATAACCAGACCCACCGTCAGCAGCACCTACCCAGCACGAGAAGAACACAGGCTGGATACACACAGTACACATATGCTCACGTCACTTAAAACACTCTGTAGATTAAATAAATGAAGAATTCAATTTAAGAAATAATTTAAATGCAATTAAATTAGGAATCAACCTACATATATACTATACAATGGCACAGCACACAAATAGACATTAAAAGCTAGGCAGTATTAGAGAAAATGTTTTGTTACTGTACAAAAGGTCAAGAATTTCCTTGTAGGTTTAACAGATCAGCAAACCTGTCATTCATCAACTATTGCAAAATAGTAAAACTGATTTACGTTAACTTGGTCCTGCGTCTGACATTGGTATAACTGGTATAACACTGGTATAACTGGTATAACACTGGTATAACACTGGTATAACTGGTATAACACTGGTATAACTGGTAAAACACTGGTATAACTGGTATAACACTGGTATAACTGGTATAACACTGGTATAACACTGGTATAACTGGTAAAACACTGGTATAACTGGTATAACACTGGTATAACTGGTATAACACTGGTATAACACTGGTATAACACTGGTATAACTGGTAAAACACTGGTATAACTGGTATAACACTGGTATAACTGATATAACACTGGTATAACACTGGTATAACACTGGTATAACTGGTATAACACTGGTATAACTTGTATAACACTGGTATAACACTGGTATAACTGGTAAAACACTGGTATAACTGGTAAAACACTGGTATAACTGGTATAACACTGGTATAACACTGGTATAACTGGTATAACACTGGTATAACTGGTAAAACACTTGTATAACTGGTATAACTTGTATAACACTGGTATAACACTGGTATAACTGGTATAACACTGGTATAACTGGTAAAACACTAGTATAACTGGTATAACACTGGTATAACTGGTATAACACTGGTATAACACTGGTATAACACTGGTATAACACTGGTATAACTGGTATAACACTGGTATAACACTGGTATAACTGGTATAACACTGGTATAACTTGTATAACACTGGTATAACACTGGTATAACTGGTATAACACTGGTATAACTTGTATAACACTGGTATAACACTGGTATAACTGGTATAACACTGGTATAACGCCTGCATGGCTGGTGTACCTTATGCAAGCAGTGTAGGTCCAACGGTTCCTTTATGGCAAACAGCAGCAGAGAAAGTAGCTGCAACAAACCAGCAGCTTTAGTTACAACAAAATGACACATTACACATTCTTAAATATTACAGCTATTGATCTTTTTCTCACCAAGAGCATAAGGCAGTATAACGCCAGCACTGCTGACAGGATGAGACAGCCGTTGTACCAGTTCACCCACACTCTCAACGCATCGAACGCTTTTCTGTTAAAACACACAGCAATACCACAGTCAGCTGTCTACCACACAGGCTCAGATTAACATTTTTGAACGTATAATCTGTAAAACAAAGACAATGGTATATAATTATAGATATATGATATAGTTATTTTATAGTTACAGTTATTTAATTTTTGGATGGTGTAATCATTTGCGTGATGCACGTTTCCTGAGCTTCCTCACCCGTTGAAACCGTTGCTGTCATTGTACGCAACAAAACAAAAGTAGAGCCAGCCCACAGTGGCGAGGGACGTCAGACCCGTGAAGATGGACCAGCACCACGCACACTGCACAAGAGCCCAGGAGGAACACTCAATGTACAAGTTCCCACATGACCACATTCAGAACTACTTTCCCTCGCAATAATGATACCAGTCAAACTGGAAATACGTAGTGCTGTCCTGGAAACTGTGGCACTGTCCTCACTCACAGATATGTTTGTTTTTCCATTATGTTTAAGGTGATGAAATAATTACACGGGCCAGTGAAAACATGAACATATAAAAACAGAACATATTCACAGCTAAAGCATCTACAGCATCCGCTCGGTCAGGTTACACACGCAGATGTTTTCTGCTTCTGCAGGTTACACACACAGATGTATTACAATTTTAAACAATGTACAAGAACATCATTAAATAATACACAACATCATTACTGCCCTGTAGACTAACACAGAGAACACATTATTATCGGGTGGAACATTCACAGTGCATCTACTCTCCTTGAAAAAAAGGACCAAGAGGGGGATATCTGGCCTCTAGGGGGCGCTGTGGAGGAGGGTTTTTAGGTGCACTACACCACAGAGGTGTGAGATAAGATCTTAATCACATGTTGCATCAAAAACACTTTTCCATTTTCTCTCCCTGGACATGTTTATGTTCTTAAAGGCCTTTCTCTGTGGGAAAGAAACACCCCCTCCAAACGCCCCCCCCAAACAGGCCGGCCCATCTCTGGAAGCAGCCACCGTTCACTCATGTTGAGTTTCGCTTGTTCATGAATGACAGATTGATGAGACACTAGATGCCGAATGTGTCAAAGGGTGACAAACAAATCTCACGTATCAGAGCCCTCAACCTGCCCAGGTCACAGGCAGCTGATAAGATCCAAGATACACAACCCACTCTCTGCTCCAACAAACACGCCTGTTATAAGTTCCCATAAACAGACGTTTCGCCACGACTACATCTCTACACCAAGCACACAAGGTGTAGATTTAGATGAAAAGAGACACATGGAGTGCAGACACACGCTAGATTATTTCACTACAACAGACTAAAAACACTGAAACACACACTAAGAGACTGAAAACAATTGGCTAAAAGTAAATAATAAATTAACATGCAATTCCTGTTCTAACAGTAGTGGAGTTAGTCAGCATTAGGAAGGCACTTAAACTATACACACACACACACACACACACACACACACACACACACACACATACATACACAACACACATACACCCACACACATACATAGCACACACACACCCACACACATACATAGCACACATACACCCACACACATACATAGCACATAGCACACATACACACAACACACACACACACACACACACACACATACATAGCACACATACACACATACATAGCACACATATGCACACACACACACATACACACATACATAGCACACATACACACACACACACACACATAGCACACATACACCCATACACACACACACACACACACACACTCACTCTGTGCTTGCTTCCCTCCGACCGCTCACAGCTGCAGCTGTAGGTTCCTCGGACGCAGACATGGAGCACGTTCCTCGAACACATGGTGCCTCTTCACAGCAGCACAGGCATTCGCTCAAAGACGAGAAGAACAAACTGTGGCCTCCTACTGAAGTTCTGCGGATGTATCTGTGTGTGTGGAGTAATGAAAGATCTTCAGCTCTGTGTGTGGAGTAATGAAAGATCTTCAGCTCTGTGTGTGGAGTAATGAAAGATCTTCAGCTCTGTGTGTGGAGTAATGAAAGATCTTCAGCTCTGTGTGTGGAGTTATCACCTTCAGCTCTGCCTGAGAAGAAGAAGAACACAAGAACCTTGAGAGATCAGGAGAGTTAAACCAGCTCTTCAGTTAGGGACTGAACACACACACACACACACACTTACTTCTCCGGCTTCAGGTTGCAAATGCGTGGACGTCTTTCCAGCCAGGACAAGTTGGGGTATTTACAGACGCATGGACGGTTGAGAGGATGAATGGATGAACAGAAAGGAAGAAAAAAGATGGGCGTAGAACCATAATGGACAAGCTCAACACGCTTATTCAGGACTGAGCACGCACAGGTCAAAGGTCCAGTTCTGGGTCACTAACGCGCTAATATATGTTTCCTGGTGTGCTGATATGTTATCACTATTAAACTGACCACGAAAATCAAATGTATATCCCTCAACACCCTTGATACTCGCAATTAAACTGCAATAAGATTTTCCTTGTGGTTCACTGGCGCTTCCTCTAGCACATATAATAGTAATTTATGTCGTTTAACCACCAGCGTGTGTAACTGGACGGGTGCACCATGGCTTGGGGTGCACAGGAGGCAACAGAGCCAGTTTGTGTCTAAAATTGTTAGTGCTCTGCTTCACCTGTAATGGGAAACTCATAATTCCCTTGAACGCATGTCGAAACACGCCAATGAAAAATGGGTCTCGTGTTCAAGATCACAATACAGCACACAGACCATAATATAAGAATCTCTAAGACACATAACCCACCAAGCACCAAACACACCAGCCAAGGTAAACACAGGGTTCAAGGCGTAAGCTAAAAGTATAGCGTGATGTGTTCAGGACAAGAGGGCCTACAGCTCCAGGAATTAAAGTATTCATCTCTCCACAGACTACACAGAAAAAAACACATTTAACTGATTCACTGACATTTCAGCACACCATTAGTTTGTGTTATTTCAGCTTTCACCAGTCACCGTTGGAGCTCCTTTGTAAAACAGCTCAAGACACTGACAACAGCTAAAGCCACCAGCTCTACGTGTCAGCTGTGCCAACACTGTGGCACTCCCTGTGTCCTGATACGCAGTCATAAAGAAGCAGAATCCTGCTGCCTCAGGACACAGACTGGGGTCATTATTCAGACCTTTGGTCCCTTGTCTCAAACCAAACCTGGAGAATCCAGATTATTTTATGGACGTCAGGGCTGCAGAAAGCAGTAACACACAAATAACAGGGTAGTGCAGTGCTGATTAAACATCAGGTTTATATGTCACACAGACACAAATCAAATACATTCTGAAATAACCTCCCTTCTCAGTAAGTGCTTTGACTTGTAAAAAAACAGTAAATCATAATCCAAATTTCACTTGCACTCCCCACACACCCATTGACATGCCAAGGAATTTGGCACGGTAGAGAAATTAAGATCACAGAAGATAAGAGATAAGATTGCTTTGTTCACCTTGTCGTCAAATTTGAAAACAGAAAACATTTCAGCACACAATCTTACACATGTACGCATACAGCTGCATACAAAGTAAAGACAACCAACTCAGACACAAAAATAGTCTTCTAAATAATTATAAGATAAAAAAAAGCATCACTGATTTTATATCTATTGTTCCTTCAACCAAGTCTTCAAAGCCATTTCTCACCAGGGTCTTGTGGATAACCAGGCTAAAAGGTCTTGCACAATGGTCTCCCACTGTACTATATGAAGCATGTAAAGTAAGAACACAAAAGTGTTAATAAAGGCTGTAATAGAGGTGTTATAGAGATCCTAATAGAGGTGTTACTATAGTTTGTTGATAGAGGTGTTAATATGTATTAATAAAGGTTTTAATAGAGGTGTTAATCTGTGTTAATATAGGTGTTATTAAATATGTTAGTAAAGGTGTTAATAGAGGTATTAATAGAAGCGTGAGTAGGAATGTAATAGAATTAGTGTAATTAATTTTTGTTAATTTACAAAATGCTAAGTGAATGAACAAAATAGAAATAAAAATCAAATCAATATTTGTGTGTGTGTGTGTGTGTGTGTTTACTGATATTGTTGATTTAGCTACACCCATACGTCACATTTTTATCTTAGTGCGAGATCTATTCACTGGTCTATAATAAATAACTTAATTTAGAGATTAGGGTATCTATTGCACCACTTTGTACCAATTGAACTTTGTAAAGAAGGTGTGGAGGTGTGAAATGCAGTGATCACATTGAAAGTAGATGCAGCTTCAGACTTTGTCGTACTTTACAGGGTAAATATTTGTCATGATAAGGAATGTGTCCTGTAATCAGTTAATAGAATACATGAAACTCAATTGAATAATGTTTAATCAAACAAATGAAAGTTATAATACTCTTTTTGTAATGGAGACTCTATTATTTAAGTGTTTCTTCAGGCCTATAGAGGGCGCAAGTTTGTGTAGTTCGCTGCAAAAGGAAAAACTCTTCATGAGGCAAGTAAGGCATAGTACCCTGCAACCTGAAACCATCTACCCCTTTCTACCCCTCTGCATGGACGTAATTTTGATTTCAAAAGTGGGGGGGACATGGATTCGTCGCTATTTAAATATTTGGTTTTAACCGTAAAAACTGGGGGGGACCAAAACCGTTTTTTGAAAAAGTGGGGGGGACATGTCCCCCCCGTCCCCCCCCAAAATTACGTCCGTGCCCCTCTGAGTGGCAATACGAGTGAGTCTATTCTTGTAGTGGTTTTGAGATGTCTGGTGTATGTGATTGTATAGTGAATCTGCTTCAATTTCGTTTATAATGGTGGTTATCCAGTTCCAATGTGCCTGCTACGTAGAGAGATTCATTTTCTGGTTAATTTGCATATTGTGATTTGTGTGCTGAGTGCATTTCTGTATTTCTGTTGTTTCAGTTTCACACTTTCTTACATTAAATCCTGTCATATTCAACACGCGCCTGTTTCTTGGAGGAAGTGGTGTATGAAAGAGTTTAGCTGACTGTGAATCCCAATACAGGACACGGGGTCACATTGGGTGAAACAGTAGCTACACTTTTATTGACCTCTGAACTTGTTCCCTCTGTGAACCCAAAACACGTGGTGTATGAGACTAAATGACAAAACAGTTACAATACCTCCCAGAATGCACTAGTGCAGCCGTTATGGTGTGCCACCAAATACCATGTATTTCTGAAGAAAATAATTTTACAGACAGTTCACAATTTAAGGAACAAAATCTGGTTTGTTAACACAACAGAATACTACTACTAGCACACAGAGGATGGGTTGGCCCAAACAGAATGAAGCCTTACATTTGTTTACCTGTTACTCAAGTTAAACCTAAACCAAATTAAATTAAAAGCTTACATTTAAAACCTCAATAAATAAATTAAGAAATCTCAGATGGCTCAAGCATCACTAAAGTGAGCATCTCTAAAGTGAACATATCTAAAGTGAGCATCACTAAAGTGAATAACTCTAAAGTGATCATCACTAAAGTGAGTATCTCTAAAGTGAGAATCTCTAAAGTGAACATCTCTAAAGTGAACATCTCTAAAGTGAACATTTCTAAAGTGAGCATCTCTAAAGTGAACATCTCTAAAGTGAGCATCTCTAAAGTGAACATCTCTAAAGTGGTTTGGTGTCCCAGCAGTGGGGTTGCCAGGAGTCTGCATACCTGGCCACCACACTTTCAACACTACAGAAAGCATCTCGCTGTGCTTCACAATGCTGGAAGATCAAGTTTCAAGTCCCCAGAACCTGATGAGCTCTACATAGATGATAAGATCAGTGTACAGGGATTCAGTTGGGGCAGAGGAATGGAGATGCCAGGGAGAATACTCAAAGTCAGAAAAACCTGAATAGATCAATATTTTTCTTGGAGGTATGAAGTGAATAGTTGTAGAGTTAGAGAAGAAACAATGAGTTACTCAATACTGAAATCAGTATGAATACTGATAATCCTTTGTGCTTTTACATGTATAACCATGTCTGCAAAAGGCCACGTGCACGCAACAAACAGGTCCAGCACGTTCCTGTAAAGTGCATGTTATTATAGTTGAAATGTCGCCTGACAATGTGGATTTATTATTTATATACAACTGGTTTTGAAAAAGCAACAGTAAATAAATAATCAATATAATTAAAATCATGAAGATGGTTTAATCTAAAAAATCCTTCAGACCCCTTTATATAAACAAGCTTTCATTCCAGCAAAAGATTTTTCTCAAATTTGTGTAATTCACACTTCTTAGACTCCTCGATGACAATGAGTTGCTATTAGTAAAGCCTCCCTCATGCATGACGCTATTTTAAAACATATATGGAGATATCTGGCCAACTAAAACTAAATATGGGGACACACAAACATCAATTTAAACTTTAATCCTGGTATCCACCTGATAGATTTAAGAGCCATGTTGAAGCCAGATGAGCAGTGTATAAGGGCAGGTGAGCGGTGTGTAAGGGCAGGTAAGCGGTGTGTAAGGGCAGGTGAGCGGTGTGTAAGGTCAGGTGAGTGGTGTGTAAGGTCAAGTGAGCGGTGTGTAAGGTCAGGTGAGCGGTGTGTAAGATCAGGTGAGCGGTGTGTAAGGTCAGGTGAGCGGTGTGTAAGGTCAGGTGAGCGGTGTGTAAGATCAGGTGAGCGGTGTGTAAGGTCAGGTGAGCGGTGTGTAAGGTCAGGTGAGTGGTGTGTAAGATCAGGTGAGCGGTGTGTAAGATCAGGTGAGCGGTGTGTAAGGTCAGGTGAGCGGTGTGTAAGGTCAGGTGAGCGGTGTGTAAGAGCAGGTGAGCGGTGTGTAAGAGCAGGTGAGTGGTGTGTAAGGGCAGCTGAGTGGTGTGTAAGGTCAGGTGAGCGGTGTGTAAGATCAGGTGAGTGGTGTGTAAGGTCAGGTGAGCGGTGTGTAAGGGCAGGTAAGAGGATATTCATGGATATTGCTGGCCTGTGTTTGACTGATTGTGGACCTGTCTGTGGTTCAGTCATTAACATTCACTTCTGCTTGATTGCTTTTTTTAGTATTTCTTTGATGTACATCCACTCAGATCCAGTTCTACAACAAAGCAGGGATCAGAGTTCATGTGTACTACTACCACTATTACTATAACTATTACTACTATTACTACTACTACTATTACTATAATTATTACTACTACTACCACTATTACTATACTTATTACTACTATTACTACTACCACTATTACTATAACTATTACTACTATTACTACTACTACTATTACTATAACTATTATTACTACTACCACTATTACTATACTTATTACTACTATTACTACTACTACTATTACTATAACTATTACTACTACTACTACAACTATTACTACTACTACCACCACTATTACTATAACTATAACGATTACTACTACTACTACTACTACTACTACTATTACTACTACTACTACCACTATTACTATAACTATTACTACTATTACTACTACTACTATTACTACTCATACTATTACTATACAGATTACTACCATTATTACTACTACTACTACCTCTATTACTATAACGATTACTACTATTATTACTACTACTACCACTATTACTATAACTATTACTACTATTACTACTACTACTACCACTATTGCTATAACTATTACTACTATTACTACTACTACTATTACTACTCATACTATTACTATACAGATTACTACCATTATTACTACTACTACTGCCTCTATTACTATAACGATTACTACTATTATTACTACTACTACCACTATTACTATGACTATAACAATTACTACTATTACTACTACTACAACTATAACTATTACTACTATTACTACTACTAGGTATTACTACTACTACTATTACTACTACTACTATTACTTCCAATGTTACTACTACTGTTACTATTACCACTACTACTAATACTATAATTATTAGTACTACTACTGCTACCACGACAACTCCTAATACGTTAACTTCTACTTCTGTTTATTTGTATTTTATTTCTGTGTACTACTTCTTTTTATTAGAAACTACTATTGTTTATTAGAATTTATAAACCTATGTGACAAATACGCAAATAAAAACATAGTTCCGTATTATTTTTCTAACATTGTCGCTTCAACGTTGTAAGGATACTGGTTTGTCGGAAACTGGACACGTATTACAGGTGATTTCCATCATGACACAACAAAAGTCAATTATAGCCTAGAAGAGTAAAACCGGTCTATTAAAATGTTCTTTTGTTGGTCTATTAGTTTCACTTTGAAACTGATCTATACTGTCGCACAGAAGCCATATCAAGCGAATTATTCTTACCTCACTGGACTTGGTTATCGGTCTGCCGATAGTTTCTCCTGGTAGTTCTAACAAATATAATAATGAAGATGCAGGAATTAGTACGTTAATAGACAACAGTTGTTGACCATGCCTAATGAAAGACCATTAATTTGTTTAACGTTTTGATGTTTAATCATACTAGAGCCAGTTTATTAAAGTTCATGAAATGTCATAAATCAAATTAAATCTGTTCATTCATTGCATGTTGATCATGTTAGTAGCCTGAACCGTTGGGGGAACCGTGGTATGTCTTACCTACGCGAGAGAATTGGTTCGTATTCAAATTTCCAGACGCTTAGAGCATCCAGCTAAACTCCTAGAAGACTCTTCGTATCTCTGTGCGTGTCTCCAGCCCTCAGATCCGCTTGGGAGAGGAATACTAATGAGATGAATGAATGCAGGAATTTAACTTGAAACCTACGGGGGAGGGGCAAGAGAGCCTAACCTAATTGTAAAAAGGAGATATAAATATAATAAAAGGAGAATAAATAACTATATAATTGTAAATAAAAAAACATTGATTCTATAGCGCCTTTCACAAACCAAAGGACGCTTTACAAGAACTAAGAAGAGTAAACAGAAGAAGAAAGGTTTAAGTAACGATGTGAACAGCTACGGATGAGGCGAGGCAGGGTGTTGAGTGTTGAGGGTTTAGTTTGTGGACAGTAAGAAGTTCAGAGTTGGGAGATCTCAGTGTTGGAAAGGAAAAATAAGTTCAGAAAGCCATGACATGAGCCCCAGACCATGTAGAGCTTTGAAGGTCAGAAGAAGCATTTTCATCTTAATGTGGGAAATGTGGGTTGCCAGTGTGCTTGAAGACAGGTGCACTGTGTGCAGTGATATAAGAATTCTAACTGAGGTTGAGATGTACTGGAGGCATCTGATCAGTCTGAAAGGAAGACCATAGAAAAGAGACTTACAGTAATATATTTTTATTTTATATGTATATATATATATATATATATATATATATATATATATATATATATATATATATATATATATATATATATATATATATAATGCTTTAGTGTTGTGAGTTTGTAATATAAAATGATATATAGAAGCTATATATATCTTCTCTTGCATTTTTGCTGGCTTGTCCTCTCTGGTTTTGAGCGTTTCTGCTGATGATGATTTAAATTTAAATCGAAATCGATTTAATTCATCGAAACACCAACGAAGAGAGGTGCCTTCCTGATGACCCCAAGGAAAAGCTTGCAAGGTATTGTGTGTGTGTCCTTGTCACTTTGTTTTGAAGGTCAGTCCAGGTTTGTGTGGTGGTCTGAGTACTTGGCAGTTGAGGCAATGGACCATGAACATAGTGCGCTGTGCTTCTTGATCCTTGTCGAGCCAGTATCAGATTGTAGCTGCTGCTGTGTTCTGTTCAAGTAACTAGTGTGTGCATAGGGTGTGTGAAATCTATCTTGTCTTCTTAGTAGTATTGGGTAAGTATTATTAGATCATAGTTGTTGGTTGGTTAATACATCCTAGCCAAGCCTGTTGCATGACTCCAGATGTTAGTTGCAGGATTCATCATCTTCCTGTATTATGTTACTAAACCCTCAGCCTCATCAGCAAGTGTCTATATACTCTGTTATGTCTCAACCATTACAAAAATATATACACACAACGTATATTCCGCCGAATCGGTGCCATTTCCGTCCCCAGGCAATTACATGTATAAATGGGCACAAACAATAACTGTAAAATACATTGTATTATAATTCATAATGACTTGTACATTGGCATAATGGCAAATTTAAGGTATATAATTAAAAACATTAATAAAAACAATCTAGAACACTGAAAAAAGACCATTTGTTAGATGTACCCACTCTCTAACTATACACTTTACCATGGAATATCATTATTAAATTTTTTTTTGCATTGTTGTATGATTCCATATCCCATCTATACTTTAAAAATATTTTTTTCATAGGAAATCCTGAATATTTAAGTTAAAATACACATTTTAGTTGTGTCCCTAGGTTTTCACTCAGTCCTGTTACCATATCACATTACCCCATCTGAAATATTTGGAAAGTTCCACACATCACATGTTCAACAGGAAATTGCATCAGTTGGATCTTTTGAAGGTCATGGGTACAAAAGTAAGTTTTCTCCTTGTCTTTTTCTGTATATTTGATCATATTGTAACTATGACTGAGGAGCTCAATCTTAATGTGTTGTCCTGTTACCTAAATTAATTCTTAGATGTAATTTGTTTATTTTAAAAATACACATTTTGGGAAAATCACTAGAATGTGCTCACTGTCCTCATGATATTACTATAGCCACGATGTAGCTATATTTCATGTTTTTGCTAATTCTATGCTAAAAACTCAGTCCTGTTACTTTCAGTCCTGTTACTCATATAAAGAGTAACGACGTTATCGTGCTCGACGTGATGCTGACCCAGAGAGGAGAGAAAGATATTTAAAGAAGGAACGAGAAAAATACAGGGAAGACCTAGAATCATCTCATCACCCCTCCACACAGTCCCCAGATATCACCAGCACAACATGGACATCCACAACCAACCACTTCCACGTGCAGTTTATGCAATGCATCAAGTGTCCAAGAAAATGTGCAAGGGAGGCTATAGGGTAAGTGTGTATATTTGTTGGAATGTGAAAATGTGCAAGGGAGGCTATAGGGCAAGTGTGTATATTTGTTGGAATGTGAAAATGTGTAAGGGAGGCTATAGGGCAAGTGTGTATATTTGTTGGAATGTGAAAATGTGTAAGGGAGGCTATAGGGCAAGTGTGTATATTTGTTGGAATGTGAAAATGTGTAAGGGAGGCTATAGGGCAAGTGTGTATATTTGTTGGAATGTGAAAATGTGTAAGGGAGGCTATAGGGCAAGTGTGTATATTTGTTGGAATGTGAAAATGTGTAAGGGAGGCTATAGGGCAAGTGTGTATATTTGTTGGAATGTGAAAATGTGTAAGGGATGCTATAGGGCAAGTGTGTATATTTGTTGGAATGTGAAAATGTGTAAGGGAGGCTATAGGGCAAGTGTGTATATTTGTTGGAATGTGAAAATGTGTAAGGGAGGCTATAGGGCAAGTGTGTATATTTGTTGGAATGTGAAAATGTGTAAGGGAGGCTATAGGGCAAGTGTGTATATTTGTTGGAATGTGAAAATGTGTAAGGGAGGCTATAGGGCAAGTGTGTATATTTGTTGGAATGTGAAAATGTGTAAGGGAGGCTATAGGGCAAGTGTGTATATTTGTTGGAATGTGAAAATGTGTAAGGGAGGCTATAGGGCAAGTGTGTATATTTGTTGGAATGTGAAAATGTGTAAGGGAGGCTATAGGGCAAGTGTGTATATTTGTTGGAATGTGAAAATGTGTAAGGGATGCTATAGGGCAAGTGTGTATATTTGTTGGAATGTGAAAATGTGTAAGGGAGGCTGTAGGGCAAGTGTGTATATTTGTTGGAATGTGAAAATGTGTAAGGGAGGCTGTAGGGCAAGTGTGTATATTTGTTGGAATGTGAAAATGTGTAAGGGAGGCTATAGGGCAAGTGTGTATATTTGTTGGAATGTGAAAATGTGTAAGGGAGGCTATAGGGTAAGTGTGTATATTTGTTGGAATGTGAAAATGTGTAAGGGAGGCTATAGGGTAAGTGTGTATATTTGTTGGAATGTGAAAATGTGTAAGGGAGGCTATAGGGCAAGTGTGTATATTTGTTGGAATGTGAAAATGTGTAAGGGAGGCTGTAGGGTAAGTGTGTATATTTGTTGGAATGTGAAAATGTGTAAGGGAGGCTATAGGGCAAGTGTGTATATTTGTTGGAATGTGAAAATGTGTAAGGGAGGCTGTAGGGTAAGTGTGTATATTTGTTGGAATGTGAAAATGTGTAAGGGAGGCTATAGAGCAAGTGTGTATATTTGTTGGAATGTGAAAATGTGTAAGGGAGGCTGTAGGGCAAGTGTGTATATTTGTTGGAATGTGAAAATGTTGTGCATAGTGTTGCAAACATTGAAGGCAGAAATGTCAAGCAGAACTAGACTTCAGTTGTCAATAAAATGGTGTTACCTAGCAACAACCACATTTTAGAATGTTTTGGAGATGCCCAATGATGTTCCACCAATTCCATCTGTGAGTGACCGGCAGAGAAGGCACAGGGTCTGGTTCAAGTAGGGTGCAAAGAAGTAGTGGTGTTTATTTAATCCCCATATAGAGGCAAGAAAACTATTTACAGGAACAAACTAAGACATACAAAAAAAACTTAATGTGATAGTTCACAAAAGACTCAAATCAATTGTCAGTTCAATCATCAAGATACTTGCTACTTTTAGCATTACCTGCTCTGCCACCAGAAAAAAACCTCTCTTCCCAAACAATTCACATCAGGCCTTTTATAGTCCTACCCCAGAGTGGTGTGATGTCACGTCCTGTATTTTTGGCGGGAAATCCAACCAATAAATTATATGTGTCTTCATTTGGTTATCAACTTAGAATATCATGAAACCAATGTCCATACTTGTATTGTGTACATCGTGGTGGAGGGCAGCTCCATCACACCATCCACCATGAGGATGCATCAGGCAGTGACCATAGCCCGAGGAGAACTGACATACAGGGATGTCAGCTGCATGTGCACAGCCAAACAAAACCTGACCTGTTACTGCTTTAATGCAAAGCATTTCAAATTCAGTCATCAGACGACTCCCATGGAAGCCATGGAAGTTCAGTGGCAAAGTCCTGAAGTTGTTGGCAAATGGTGTGTTGTTAAGTACGAGAGTGACCTATATCCGGGCATCATCATAGATATGATGAAACACATGTTGAGATCCGTTGCATGCACAAAATAGGGGTCAACAGGTTTTTCTGGCCAACACGTGAAGACGTACTTTTTTGAGGATGTTTTGTGTATTATCCCACTCCTGAGGCCAGTCACAAGTCGCTATATGGAAATTAAAAAAGAGCTCTGGGCCAGATTAGAGAAGATGTCTTAGAAAAGGCCAGAGAAGTTCACACACACACATGGCACATGTCCCTGTTACTCAGTGTTCATTCCTGTTACCCAATCTTCATTCCTGTTACTTGACTATTCTTTAATAAAAAATAAAAAAATAAGCCACTTTTTTTCCAATTATGTTTGGTCAATCAATTATCTATTTGTTTAATAAATTACATGATATAAAAAAATATTAATTTCAGGTTTGAGTCTTCTTGAAAAGATAAAAATGGCTTTGCATCTTTTCCAAAAATATAACGTGTGCATATATAGTGATGTTTTAGTCATAAATATAAATTATTTGAACATGTAGTCGACCATTTCTTTAAAATAAACACTTTCTTAGATAGATAGATAGATAGAGCTTTATTTATCCCTTGGGACGGATCCCTTCAGGAAATTGTATTTTTCTTGAGGGAAAATCGAAGAAATTAGCTGGCATTCTTTTAAACAGGCTTTTAAAATGTCACACAAGTTTTGGTAACAGGACTGAGAAAAATGTAACCATCTTCGGGTTAGAAACCTTGTAAAAATAGAACAAGTTAAATATGAATAGTTAAATATATGTAATATATTTACATATAATAGTTAATAATAGTAATAATAGTTAAATTCCAATCAAGGAATTCAGGTCTCATACTATCAAAATCTTTTGCACATCTATAATTTACAGTCTGTCCACCATCTTTGCACCACTTGCCTCCCACCAAGCACAGATGGAGTTGAGTAAAGCACTCAAGCACACTCTGGAGCTAGGGTTGTTTTCCAGGGGTTGGCCTAGGGCCCTTGTTTCCAGTGAAGGGATATCATAGTGCTTCAACATACCAAGACATTTTGGACAAGTGTATTCTTCCAGCTTGGGGAAGGCCCTTTTCTGTTCCAGGCATGGCTGGGAAAGTTTGGTGTGTAGGAGCCTGCCTGACCCACACAGCCCTCAACCCGCCCAACACCTTTGGGATGAACTGGAGCAGAGCAAGGCTCTCTCGTCCAACATCAGTGTGTGGCCTCATAAATGGTCTTCTGGATGAATGAGCAAAAAATACCACAGACACACTCTGAGACGTTAAGAAAATCTTTCCCAGAAGAGCTGAAGCTGTTATAGCTGGTGTGGCACATTACGTCCTGTGTCATAACAGCTGCTGAAGAAGCTTTGTGTGTAAAATGTAGGTTTCCATATACTTTTGTTTTTATTGAGAATTGTATGTTTCACAATATTTCAGACCACCATTACATTTAGCAATGGTATAATGACCATTTATTTCTCAGTATATTTATTAGAATAGGATGAGAAAATACTGGAAATTTGTAGAGACTTTTATAAAGCAGAAAAAAATCAGGAATCTTTAGCCTTCTATAGGCTACAGTGTTAGTGTGTTAGTATAGTGTATTAGTATAGTTTATTAGTATAGTGTATTAGTATGGTGTATAAGTATAGTGTATTAGTATGGTGTATTAGTAAAGTGTTAGTAGTATGGTGAATTAGTATAGTGTATTAGTATGGTGTATTAATATGGTGTATTAGTATGGTGTATTAGTATAGTTTATTAGTATGGTGTATTAGTATAGTGTATTAGTATGGTGTATTAGTATAGTGTATTAGTATGGTGTATTAGTATAGTGTATTAGTATAGTTTATTAGTATGGTGTATTAGTATAGTGTATTAGTATGAGGGCATTAGTGTCAACTCCCCGTACACTTGAGCCAGAGCAGGAAGATAGCTCTATTAAACCTCAGGGGAACCAGAATGGAACAGTACCAGATTACTTCAGAAAACATCGGGACAGTCTCCCCAAGGAGAAAATCAAAATCATAGTGAAGTTCACAAAGTGTCCAGCAAAACAGTATGTAGCGTGGTAAAGCAGTGTGTTGCGTAGTAAAACAGTATGTAGCGTAGTAAAGCAGTGTGTTGCGTAGTAAAACAGTATGTAGCGTAGTAAAGCAGTGTGTTGTGTAGTAAAACAGTGTGTAGCGTAGTAAAACAGTGTGTAGCGTAGTAAAGCAGTGTGTTGCGTAGTAAAACAGTATGTAGCGTAGTAAAGCAGTGTGTTGCGTAGTAAAACAGTATGTAGCGTAGTAAAGCAGTGTGTTGCGTAGTAAAACAGTATGTAGCATAGTAAAGCAGTGTGTTGCGTAGTAAAACAGTATGTAGCGTAGTAAAGCAGTGTGTTGCGTAGTAAAACAGTATGTAGCATAGTAAAGCAGTGTGTTGCGTAGTAAAACAGTATGTAGCGTAGTAAAGCAGTGTGTTGCGTAGTAAAACAGTATGTAGCGTAGTAAAGCAGTGTGTTGCGTAGTAAAACAGTATGTAGCATAGTAAAGCAGTGTGTTGCGTAGTAAAACAGTATGTAGCGTAGTAAAGCAGTGTGTTGCGTAGTAAAACAGTATGTAGCGTAGTAAAGCAGTGTGTTGCGTAGTAAAACAGTATGTAGCGTAGTAAAGCAGTGTGTTGCGTAGTAAAACAGTATGTAGCGTAGTAAAGCAGTGTGTTGCGTAGTAAAACAGTATGTAGCGTAGTAAAGCAGTGTGTTGCGTAGTAAAACAGTATGTAGCGTAGTAAAGCAGTGTGTTGCGTAGTAAAACAGTATGTAGCATAGTAAAGCAGTGTGTTGCGTAGTAAAACAATATGTAGCGTAGTAAAGCAGTGTGTTGCATAGTAAAATAGTATGTAGCGTAGTAAGGGCGAGGCAGGATGCAGAGGTGAGAGCAGTGTAAATAACAGTTTATTATGATTAGCAGTAGCACATTAGCGCTTAGCAAACAAAACAGACATGACACGGATGGATTCTAACCAAAGACATGTATCGAACACAACCTAGGGTTATGGTTCAACGCATAATGCAAACAAGACAGATGAATGACACAGATGAACACACACACAACCACACACATGAACACACATGCACACAGACCCAGATGAACCTGAGGGAGGAGACGAACCGTGACACCACCCCCCACCACTGAGCGCGTTTGCCCAGAGTGATGTGAAGGGCACGGACATAAATGGTAAGAAGAGGTTAAGCAAGCCCACAAGAACAGGGACACATACAGGCACAGTGACAGGTACAAATTGTCCTGCATGCCAGGACAACTCCCACGCTCCCCTGGGGCCACAACCCCGCATGGCTGCTGCTGTCTGAGGCCCCTGGAACCCACGGCGAACCGCCACGGAATGAACACCAGTCCTACCATTTAAAAGAATAGTGGCCTTCAAACACAAGAAAACAACTACTACAATAACTATTAGTACTACTACTATAACTACTACTATTACTACAATAACTACTACTACTATAACTACTACTACTACTGTAACTACTACTATAACTACTACTACTGTAACTACTACTACTACTACAACTACTACTACTGTAACTACTACTATAACTACTATTACTGTAACTTGTACTATAACTACTACTACTGTGACTACTACTATAACTACTACTACTGTAACTTCTACTATAACTACTACTACTGTTACTACTACTACTACTATAACTACTACTGTAACTAATATTACTACTACTACTATAACTACTACTACTATAGCTACTATTACTGTACTTCTGTAATTACTATAACTACTACAATCACTGTAACTACTACTACCATAACTACTACTACTATAACTACTATTACTACTATAACTACTACAACTACTACTATAACTACTACTACTACAACTCCTACTATAACTACTACTACTGTAACTACTACTACTATAACTACTACTACTGTAACTACTACTATAACTACTACTACTGTAATTTGTACTATAACTACTATTGTGACTACTACTACTATAACTACTACTACTGTAACTTGTACTATAACTACTACTACTGTTACTACTACTACTACTACTATAACTATTACTGTAACTAATATTACTACTACTACTACTATAACTATTACTGTAACTAATATTACTACTACTACTACTATAACTACTATTACTGTACTTCTGTAATTACTATAACTACTACTATCACTGTAACTACTACAATAACTACTACTATAACTACTACTACTATAAGTACTACTACTACTACTACTAATAATAATAAATAATAATTATAATAACGAACAGAGTGCCTACAAAAAATAGGGGGTAAAGATTGTAAAATCATCTGTTTACCTTTTCAGATAAACAGATTTTTTAAAAAGAGGTAAACATGTTTTTTTCTGAAGAGGTAAACAGATGTTTTTTTTTTGAAGAGGTAAACAGATGTTTTTTTCTGAAGAGGTAAACAGATGTTGTTTTTTTGAAGAGGTAAACAGATGTTGTTTTTTTGAAGAGGTAAACAGATGTTTTTTCTGAAGAGGTAAACAGATGTTTTTTTTGAAGAGGTAAACAGATGGTTTTTTTTTTGAAGAGGTAAACAGATGTTTGTTAGACAGGTGCTGTCAGCAACAGCTCATTTGTTCATTGTAAGTTGAATCACTTGGCAATTCACCATGGCAACATGGTCAAAAACACATCACCATGGCAATGCAGTGATTGCCTGACCCATTAAAACACAGCTGAAACATCACCATGAAACATAGCAGGTTTAAAGTAATGCAGCTTTATATCTGTGTGTTTTGTCTTGCAGAGATGAGAACCTCAGACAGATCAAACTCACACAGAGATAGGGTGGGGTTATGGCAGCAGGTGGGGATATATAAGCATATGTAGGCACTAAGCATCTAGTACTTAGGACTGTCAGCCTCCATCAGACTACACTCCCCACAATCCTCCTCTTCATACCCAATTCCATGACTAGTGACACCTGTTTTAGTCTCTGACAATGGGGATAAGGACAATAAATACTTTACAATACTTTACAATGATATTAAATACTTTACTGCTCCTGTTCGCTCCTTTGCCTGTCCTGAATCATAGTTCCTCATCTTCACCTGGTTTCTGAATCTGATGTTGGATTTCCCTTTGAGCTACTACATTAAACCTGTTCGTTTAAGCTATGTGCAACTCATCTTCTACACACAGAAGCTGACAGTGACTCGGTCACTTCAGAAGTCCTGGTCACATTTGACCAGCTTTCTATCTCAAACTGGGCTACAGCTAGCAACTTTGAGACATCAACCAAATGTTTAAAAAAACAGCATTTCATGATAACTAAAGGGAGGTATCCCTTTCCCTCTTTGTACTATGCACAATGAAGCTTAGACTGCTTTTTAGGACATCATCTCTGATTGGTCACACCCGCTCACACCTGCTCAGACCTGAGGCGTTTACATAGTGAGGCACGGTAAGGATTCAGTGCTTCAAGGAGACTTTATTGTCAATCACATCACATGTGGTACATGAGGTGGAACGAAATTAATAACCCAAGGTCCCAGTTTTTAACCCAAAATAGCAGCAATACAATAAAAATAGAATTGATAAAATAGAAGTAGAATAAAAATAAATCTGTACAATAAATAAAACCTATGTAGTGAAAAGTGAAAAAGTGACAGTGTAAAGTGTCAGAGAGACCAACTGAGTGCTGGTTCTCATTTAGAGTTCATGAGTAATTCTGTTTGTTTATTTGACTTGCATAGAAGATTGTGTTGTTTTGTAATGGTTTATCTTTTTCACATATACACTGCAGTGAACAAAATGAGCAAGTTCATATGAGAACATTCTTATACTGAGAACAGTCTCGTGTGAGAACAGTTTCATTTTGAGAACAGTCTCATGCCTTTCACCTGCCTGGAGCTTTGAACTTGACCACACAAACTTCAAAACCCAGTTCATTAAAACGTTACTCACAAACAGGACCCAACCAGTTCTGGCAACAGTCTGCACCTTATCGTGTCGGGGCAAGCGATCTGTGAGGAGCTTTTTAGAGATTGAGGGAAGAGATTAGCAGAAAAACACAGAATCAACAACATCGACTATGATAAAAATGCATTTATTTTTTATGCATTTTAGTGTGTCAAATACAAATTTTCTAATCCCAAAAGCATCTCCATACAGATTGAAAACTGTATTTTTATTTTCCATTTTGTTTATTACAGCCCAAATCAAATGATGAAAAATAAAAACTGCATTTAAATGTAAACATATCAAATATACACATAACATATGTATACTTATATTGCAAAGATTTTGAATCTGACAGGATATCAAGTGAACCATTTTAAGAGTTTTATAAACTTCAAGACCATAAAGCAACTGTTATGAGTGCATGTGTGTGTCATTGCAGAATAATAACATTTCCTCATATCCAATTACATATCAGTCATCAAATTCTCACAGCTGCAAGAGTTTGTTAGGCGGTCTGCTAATCTCAGGTTTGAGTAAGTATAGTGAGTATAGTGAGTATAATGGGCATAGAAAGTATACTAAATATAGTGAATATAGTGAGCAAAGTGAGTATAATGAGCACGGTATGTATACAGAGTATAATATGTGTAGTATATATAGTGAATATAGTGAGTATGGTGAGTGTAATGAGAATGGTATGTATACAGAGTATAATACGTGTAGCAAGCATAGTGAGCACAGTGAGTATGGTGAGTATAGTGAGAGTTGTAGTAAGTATAGTGAGAATGGTGCGTATACAGAGTATATAATCTGTGTAGTAAGTATAGTGAGTATAGCGAGTATGGTGAGTATAGTGAGAATGGTACATATACATAGTATATAATATGTGTAGTAAGTATAGTGAGTATGGTGAGTATAGTGAGAATGGTACGTATACAGAGTATAATAGGTGTAGCAAGTATAGTGAGCATAGTTGCTACTGCTTGTACACATCGGCACACGTTTTCTAAACCTGAGTGGACACTCCACTTCTGTGTTACGCACCTGAAATTGACAATTATTATATCAGAGAATGTCATTGAGAGTAAGAGACTTCTCACTAGCTTAGAAAAGAGTGTGGAATGGATGATGTATTGATCTGAGTCATGATCACCATGAAAATTGACCAAGGGGAGGACAAAGGAAACAATGTGTTAATCTTTCTGCAAATATTGAAGCATTAGAAAAATATCTGATTAATACTAGAAGCATGTTCGTCTTTTCAAGCAGCACTGGGAACTTTTTAGGTATCTAAATACAGCTCAGCAATTCTCAAAGGCAGCTCACGAACACAAAGTGGAGTATGCTCCCACCTAGCGGTTGTTGGAGAAAATAACTTACATAATTTTCCCTCTCCGGCTACATTTTATACAGGACGTGGAGTTAGCCATCCTCATTGAATGTTTGTGCGATGGAGATGGAGAAATGTAAAATGGGGATGGAGGTGTGTCGGCTACTTCTCCACCCCACGGATCACTGGAGTAGGGAGGCCGGCACTAGTCTGTGAACGAACCGAACTCCAGAGTCTACACAAGCTCGAGGAACACGCACGGACATTTTCTTACGGCTCAAAAAGCGGACATGTCCGGCTAAAAGAGGACGTCTGGACACCCTATTGTATTAATATATGCCTGCCACATTGTGAAATCCATATATTTCATTTGCCAGATTTCATATAATTTTATGTAATTTCGTGTAACATTATAGAGCCCTATAATACCACCAGAGGGAGCACTTGAGTCCTTGTAGACACTTTGGTCTGTGGTTAGTCGGTAATATTTGATAATAATAGTTGCGCTCTTGGATTCAAACGTGCCATATAGTAGAATAACTAAGAATAAATCTTATATGAATAGGTTGGTGTTTTTAATTTTATTTTATTTCTGAAATATGTTTATATTATTTTTCTGTGCACTTTTTGTTACTTCTTCTCTGAAGATTGTACACTGCTGTAAAACAATTCAAAGGGAAATAATTATTATTATCATTGTTGGTGCTGATGATGGTGCTGTTAAGAATTAAGTACATAACTTAAAACACTTTTATATAGGGAGCCAACAAAGGTTATGAAGAGTTTGGAAACATCGTTGGTCAGAAACCTGGTTATAGACACCCGAGAGTTTATGGAGAAGTCCTTAACTGAGATTCAGAAGGAAGCTTCAGGTGTTCACAAGGCTCGAAGTATAATCATGGACGAGCAAGACCAGCAAGTTTTGAGCTTAAGATATTACCTCCTCCTTCTCTCAGATCAATATGGGAGTCAAAGGTGTGAAGGTTACGACTCCGAGATTATGAATGGAGAAAGATACTTTACCATTGACCCTGCTCTTGTAAAACACTTAATCCATGTTGTGTTCTGTTGGTGTGGAGTGTGTTGTGGTTCCCCGCTGGTCCGGCAGGTGGCAGTAGAGCGACAACAAGCAGCATTACAGCTCGGAGCGAAGAAGACGTGGAGCTGGGAGCGGCGCTGCACTCGGTAGGATCAACATACAAAAGTTTGGATTAAATAAACAAACCCGCGCAGTTTACATTCAAATACCCAATAAAACGGGAAATATGAACTCTGACTTGCAGAAACAACGCATTGATCTTCTTTATGAGCCACACAGTTAGTGTTTTTACTTATATTAGCCAGGATAGCTAGCGATGTATAGCGGTGTAGGACCTGTGTGTGATTAGTGTGTGTGTGTGTGTGTGTGTGTGTGTGTGTGTGTGTGTGTGTGTGTGTGATGAGTGTGCGTGTTTGTGTGATGAGTGTGCGTGTTTGTGTGATGAGTGTGCGTGTTTGTGTGTGATGAGTGTGTGTGATAAGTGTGTTTGTGTGTGATAAGTGTGTTTGTTTGTGTGTGATAAGTGTGTTTGTTTGTGTGTGATAAGTGTGTTTGTTTGTGTGTGATAAGTGTGTTTGTGTGTGATAAGTGTGTTTGTTTGTGTGTGATAAGGGTTTATTTGTGTGTGATAAGGGTTTATTTGTGTGTGATAAGTGTGTTTGTGTGTGATAAGTGTGTTTGTGTGTGATAAGTGTGTTTATTTATGTGTGATAAGTGTGTTTATTTATGTGTGATAAGTGTGTGAGTTTGTGTTTGATAAGTGTGTTTGTGTTTGATAAGTGTGTGTGTTTGTGTTTGATAAGTGTGTGTGTTTAATTGTGTGTGATAAGTGTGTTTTTGTGTGTGATAAGTGTGTGTATTTGATAAGTGTGTGTGTGTGTTTGATAAGTGTGTCTATTTGTTTTTGATAAGTGTGTTTATTTGTGTGTGTGATAAGTGTGTGTCTATTTGTGTGTGATAAGTGTGTGTCTATTTGTGTGTGATAAGTGTGTGTCTATTTGTGTGTGATAAGTGTGTGTCTATTTGTGTGTGATAAGTGTGTGTGTGTTTGTGTTTGATAAGTATGTGTGTTTGTGTTTGATAAGTGTGTGTGTATTTGTGTTTGATAAGTGCGTGTTTATTTGTTTTGATGAGGATATCTAACTAGTTAAAGTAGATACTGTTCTATGCTACTGTAGCCAACTAGCTAAAGGAGTCTGGGGAGTTTGATGTTTCCCCTTTAATAAAATAGATTCTTGTGGTAGGGTTAGTTATCGACAGGTTGTTTAATGTATTGCCCAGGGCCCAGACTATCCATAATCCGTCCCTGCCTGCCTAGTAGTGTTAATTGCTGGCTAACGTCTTTGATTTGCTCATGTATACATTTTTCATATACACCTGTTTCAGGAGGAGAAATATGGATCAGAAAATTCCTTATGATGACTATCAGTTACCAGTTGTTTTTCTGCCGTCATACGAAAATCCCCCAGCCTGGATTCCTCCACAGGATGTAAGAAATTAAGTAACTGCAATTGTGTCGCTGTTATTTAATCCCTTAAGTATTTAAGCTGTCGTTTCATTGTTTAATGTGATGATTATTTATTTCCCCACATCAACTGACAGAGGATCAACCACCCTGATTATAATAATGAGCTAAGCCAATTTCTACCACGAACTATCGTCTTACAAAAGCCTCCCGGAGCTCAACTGGGCTTCAATATCCGAGGTGGAAAAGCATCTCAGCTCGGTATATTTATTTCCAAGGTAAGTCATGATTAATCTCTTCAATCAGAACCAAACCCCGAATATGTTGTCATTACATTTACATTAGTGTCTATACAGACTGATGGAAGCATCAGAAATGGCATGTGAAAAGGATCAATGTGAAGGAGATTGTAGATTAAATGGATCCATGTGAAGGAGATCATAGATTAAATAGATCGGTGTGGTGGAGATTGTAGATTAAATGAATCCGTGTGGGGAGATTGTAGATTAAATGGATCGGTGGTTGTGATTGTGGATTGAAATCATCGCTGTGGGGGGTCATTGTAGATTAAAAATAATGAGTTGTAGGGAGGATACGTCATGAGGAACTTGAACACTGGATCCAAATTGTAGTGTAACTGTAGTAGTGTGGGCGTGGCTGCTCCACCGTGTGGGCGTGGCTGCTCCAACACCTTGATGGCTTTGGTAAGATGCATCTTTAAATACAGCTGTGTGTGTCTGTGAGAGCAAGAGAGTGTGTTATGGGTGTGTAAGTGATGATGATGATGGTCATTGTTCTTCTGTGTAGACCAGGGTTGCTGAAGCACACAACATGTGAACCTTCCACTTACTATAATCATGCTGTGTAAATCTTGAAAGGAACAAATTCAGACTGTGAGAAACTGAGGTGTTTGGTGATACTGAAGAGCTTCTTCCTGTTTCCTGCGCTGTCTGGGCCCTCTGGGCTGCTCTGGTGATACCAGCACAGTTTACTGTCTGACTTCTGCTCTCTGTCACATCCACGTCTCCTCCTTTCTCTCTTCCTTCCTGTTAGGTAGTCATTCTAGTCAGTTGTTCACCTTTAAATGTACTTAAAAGCATTTATTTCATTGGTGCAGATAATTATAATTACAGTAAGTTAGTCTAATGCAAATAACTTTCCTTCCTCCTGATTGGTGAATTAGGTGGTGCCAGACTCTGATGCTCACAGAGCAGGACTGCAGGAAGGGGATCAGGTGCTCTCCGTTAACGAGGTGGACTTTCAGGACATAGAGCACTCAAAGGTCCGTAACCCGCAGAAGCAGCCTGAGCTAAACGTGGGCGTGTTTGCTCCCGGTCTCGCCCTCACTGTAACTGTCTCTCTTCTGGCTTTAGGCTGTGGAGATTCTGAAGACGGCCCGGGAGATTCTGATGAGGGTGCGGTTCTTCCCCTACAGTGAGTCCAGTCAGAAACGTGGACCTGTCGGTTCCCGTCTCTAGGGCAGGAGGTGGTGGTGTTGCTCAGATGTGCCGTTAGCATCTGATCTGTGAAATTAATCGACTTGGCCACACGTATACAATATTCACCATGCTGCGTCTCCTGTGTTAGATTACCAGAGGCAGAAGGAGAGGACAGTACACTAGGGGGCAGACGTGAGCTGAAGAGTGACCACGTGAGTCACCGAGGCGGTGGTGTCCGGTTCCAGCATGCAACACTCCATTATCCCAGCCACCTTCTTTGACCAGTGCTGCATTTATATGTTGTCAGGGGACATGATTAGTGTCACTGTAAAAAGGGTTTAGGAGTGTAGTCACAGAAGGACTATCTCATCTCACACTCACCATTGTTTGCCATGTATTATAGCCTTGTGGAGGTTAGAAATTAACTTGGGGCCTTTTAACGTGCTAAAACAAAAGAACACTGAACTAGCTCGTGGTGACCAGCAAGGCATAAAAGCCGAGCTGACGAGCAGCACCTCACACTGGATCAGTCTGGACTGCAGAGCATTGTCTACTTTAGGACATGGAGGGGGGAGAGATGACCTGTAGTATGGATATGAAATATAAAGAGGGATGAATTATTTATTGTCTAATACAAGAGCAAAAGTAATACATGATTGGATATCGTCCATAAAATAGTGTGATGGATGTTTGTAAGGATCTGCATTAGTTTCACCAGCATTGTCTTAATGTGTATTTTGATTATGAAATCAAGAATAAAGTATTTTGTTTTTCTTCATTGTTTTACAACTTGATGCTCTGCTGACTGATGTATTTGCTACTGAAAGATATAACCATCATTACTTTGAATAAGAAACAGAAATACTCCCTACGAATTAGGAGCTCTAAAACTCAATTAAATATTGTAACATCTGGTTTCCCACAATTAGAGGAGCCCTCTGAGTACATAATCTAAAGTGAATAAGAAAAGGAATGAGGATATTTCACATAACATTTTCAAATGTTGTTTATTTACTGTGGAAAAAGTCAAAGACATCGTCCAGTCCACAAAGGTTTAAACACCATGAAAGCTTAAAGTATTCCAGTAATACACACATTTCTGGGTCTGTCAGGTTGTCAACCGTTCTAGCCACTTCCTGTCCAGTTGGCTTTCGGACGGAGAGTCAAGCGGTGAACTCTGATAGCACAGCTGTATGGAGGGACATCACAGGACATTTGTCTTAACATGACACCATGCTTTTTCTCCTCTGTCCCCTTTATCTGTTGTGAATCAGCACTCTGTCTCAGTCCTCCGTTCTGTAGCACGGGGTGGGGCTATGCAAAGTTGTGGTTTGCATGGTGAACGCTTGCACTGAACCTGCGTCTCACAGGCATCTAGAGCACTTGTACTTCATGAACATAGCAGAGGTTGCCCACTGCAAACACACTCCTGTTCTGATGGGCATACGGTCATTTGTTACAGTAACTTCACATGTTCGGCTACCTAAAATCAAATCATTCACACACACCCATGTAAACACACCCTCAGTGTGCAAACACACCCGTATCGAACGCAACAATCACTGTGCAGCTCGCCTATAGCTTTTCATCTGGAAGAAGTAAAATCTAAGGAATGGGTTTTTTTTTACTTTTAATTGAAGAAAGGTAATTCACCCTTATTTTCATTGTTTAAATTGGTTAAAATTTGTCTCATTGGAGCTTGATTTACAAACAGGTTTGATTTACAAACATTAGCCACTTTACATTCTAAATATGAAAATAAATAAATGAATTGCTTAAAATAAAAATTCTCAAGAGGTGATTCAGGGTTTAACACGAAAGACAAAGAGAAAGTTGTAAACATATCAGGCACTTGTGTGATGTGCCACAGACCCCAGTGGCCAACACTTCTGTCCCAGCAGAGGGGATGGAGGACGCCTTCAGGACCTGCGTGACAACCTGAGGCTCCGTCCCCTCACCGTTCTTCAGCTGCTGTCCTCGTTGTCCTGAACCTCCTGGGCTGCACTTTCGTCCACGTTCTCTAGCGAGTCTCCGCGCTGGATCGCTAGCTCTGCCGGGTCCATCATGGGAAGAACACTTTGTGAGGGATAGAGCCAGGGCTTGTATTCTGGAGAGTTCTGGGCCTTCCACACGGCATAGTTCTGCCCTGCCTTGTACACGCTTCTCATAACCTGAAGAGCAAGGAGAGGATTTGAGGATTTGGTCCAAGCGCTGACGTAGGACCGACAAGCCCTCATTGTTTTATGGCAACGGAATGTTGCTTTACAGGACTTTGTTTCACTCGTCTTACATACTTTATCACGTACATGAACTTTCTGAGTCAGGGATTTATGTGGACACAAATGAGAATTATGAGACTGCCGAGGTGTTTTAGGCAGGCTAATCAGCTGGTTTCCACAGCCTTAAATCTAGACTTTACTGGAAATGATCAATTTTACCATCGTGAACATTTATGAGGTTATAGCCTTCAGGCCATAGCCGTTGGCCAAACTAGTTTTAAATAGCAGAAGATATCATCTTATCCTATGGAACTAGATGAGCAAGTTCTGTATGATTTTCTATTCAAAATCACACTGGAAAAATGAGAAGAATTTCGAAGTGTTTTTAAGGATACAACTGTAGCAGAATTGTACAGCAGCTAAAATTCTGAGTGACCACTGATTTAAAAAATCAGTTAAAGAATGAAATACGTTTTTTAGTACAACAAACAGTGCCAGTCTTTCTGGGTTGTGCGTCGCTACAGTCTAAAACGGGTTCACACGACAACCGCACAATTCTGAACATGACACAGCAGACGCTTGATGATCACCGAGCTACGTCGCCGCGCTACGTCAAGGTAAACGTATGACGCTGTATTTAACTCCTGTTCGTATGACGTCACGGTGGCGAGTTAGCGTACCAATGTAAACTTATAGCTGCAGTAAATTCACGTGTGCCCAAGGAGAATGCCAATAAAATTTGACGTGTAAATAAGGGTCATCCCATAAACTTCGAGAAATTATCATACAATCTATACCAGCTTTTGACCGGGAGGTTAGTCTATCATGATTCGCTAATTCATACGCAAATGAGGACAAAATCCAGTACACCACATGTGCACGATTAAACTTGCTTTACAGTAACAATGATCGTTACATACAACAAGCATTGGGGACACACGTATGATTATTTTTTAGAGGTCAATTATAAAATGTTTTGCAAGTCAAAATCGGCAGTGAAATCAAAAACACCAAAGCCCGATGTCCTCAGAATCACTTGCTAATACAGTACCAAATACAATCCCATTAGCAAACGTTTGCAGAATCAGAGTCAATATTCGGTAAGGTGACCACTAAACCAGAAGCAAACCAAACTAGACCTAAAGCCCAAAATTAAACAATTCACTTACTTTGGGAGCTAGGATCTGAGAACCTGCGTTGACCGCCCACTTGGGGAGAGAACCTAATTGATGAGAATATTGGTCAGACGCACAATCAATAATCAGTTATCTTCACTGTGTTGCCAGCCAAAGCAGTACTGGTCAGATGAGATCTTTACCTCTGGGGTCGGCTTGTGAGAGGTACGTGAAGGAGCAGCTGTTTGGGCCTGTTGGTTTCACCAAATAGCCCGTCAGAAGAGAGACGGCCCTCACCAAGTCTTTACGTGGAGGGTGTTTCTGTAATTAAACAGAACCTTCATCAGAAACATCACAGCAGAACATTCAGTCAAGTCTGATGATCCAAAGTGAGGAGTTATCTAATGTGGTTTACACCAGTACGTTGTTGCTTACATTAGAATACACTTGGTGCACATAACTGAGTTTCACAGAGGCCAGATGAAGATGAAATATTAAAGACACTGGATACTAACATACCGGATGTTTGACGGAGTAGTTAACGATGAGGTATTCATCTTCAGAAGCCTTCCATGTACGCAGGGTAATCACATCTCTGTTTTTCAGGGGCTTGGGACACAACCCTGTGGATCAAGAATAAAAACAATGAAAACCCTTCAAGGGTGTGAACTCAAATTTGATAAAACAGTACCTTTAGTATTGTACTTTTGCCACTATCATCACTACTAATCACTACTGAACATACTACCAATCTTATCTGTACTCTGAAAGGCTGTATGACAGCATAGGTCAACGGAAAAAGGAAAAGTGTTTGTCAAATAAATAGTGTAGCTACACATGCCCAAGCACTTGGACAGAAGGAGCATCAGGTGAAGGAGGCATGTGGGATTGTGGGTGACGTGCTGGAGAGGGAGAACTCACATGAATAGTAGCCCACGTCAGTGTTGGGGCCCAGACGAGCTATCTCGAAGCTCTCCAGCATGGCAGGGTCCCATGTCTTCCTGTACTTGTTATCATGAAGAACATCATACATCGTGGCAGCTGAGACATCGGTTATGGTGATTTTACACTGTGTGGAAAACACACCCAATCCATAATTTATTCTTATGGCAATCCAATCATTACAGTGCAAAACAGGACATGTCAGATTAATGAAAACCTAAACAATTACACTGCAGTTAGAGACCTAAAAGCCTTTTTGTCCTTCATTAAAGATCTAATAGTTTTGTACAATAAAGCTTTTAGTACACATATTTTTCCAGTGGAGACACAATGAAGCAGACTCAAATGACAGTAAGCCAAGACGTCCCACGGGTCGCAGGTATGTGAGAAGACACCACTTACCTTGATTTTGTGCACTTTACACACGTTGTTTCTGCTGCCCTGCTGGGACGAGGCCGGCACCTCCACCCACACCTCCATCCCGTTTTTATTGTACTTGTTGTGCCAGCGATCTGTCGACAAGCACTGCCGTTTAAAGTCAGAAAATACCGACTCGTCGGGAATAACTCCTGAACTCCGAGACATTACTGGAAAATGCCAAAGATATCCGATAGCAGACAGGAGTGCTTGAAGGTTCGGTTCGGTTCTCCACTAGAAGACTCAGATTTACAGCAGCGGTATTAGTGTGTCCAGTCCTGCGCAAAGACTCATTGTGCAGTGTGACGGGGAGTCTTCACTCTTAATCCTCCTCCAGCACTTCAGGTTTGACTGGATTCTTCTGCGAATTCTTCACCTATCACCGGAAGTTCAGGTGTAACCCATTCAGAGCAAACAGAGCACACCTACCGGAACCGTCCAGCACTCTCTACAATAAAGCGGGTTCAGAGCAGCGTCTTGATTTTCCCAGATAGATTTTAATGCCATCAACTATAATATCTCCACTCTTTCTCATTTCGGGGTGTGAAATGTCATGGGTGGTTGTGTTAGTGTAAATACTTACATATCGCAACATGTGTTTAGTTGTAATTAATTCAAACCCTCACGGCTTTTCATCGACCGAAACCGACTGACCGACGGACTGACCGACGGTGTCGCGGTGAACTGCACTTTAATGTTCACCACACACCAGAGTCCCACCGACACGACGTACAGAACGAGCCCAGGTCTTCAGACTGGACCTTCTGTAATCCCGTGGTTTCCTCACGTATTACGTTACAGAGAATATATGGAAAACGGTCATTCACAAGCGTATGGTCAGTCTCCACATACAAGTCCTCTGAGATGCTAAATCTATATTGTAGACTGCAGGCAAACACTCTTAAAACATCTGAATTATCCAAAATGCTATTATCGTATGTCAGATACAATGACGGATGACACTTCAAAAGGGACCCAATTTGTAATACAAAAATAAAAACAGGTAAGGTCAATAAATGTTTGGTGAAATATCTTTATTTCATGTGATACACTTCAGTGTTTCTTTAACCTTCTCAATTTTTTACAGCAGATAATAGTACATTTTTCCACACAAACTTCGCTAAACACTAGTAGACAGCATATTTCAAATAGACAAACACACTTCAGAATAGCACACAACTGAATACTCAGTCAGTGACAAGTGGTAGAGCCGTTCAGAAGAGTTGGTTCTTGTAATTAAATACTTACATATCCAAATAATACCAAATGCTAACATTTTAAAACAAGCTAGCCGATAGGTATGTATATACGTGGTACCAGAAAGTGTACAGCTGAAAAAGTGTTTGTGTTTTTGAGCGTGTGACGCCATGAGCAGTTCTAGGTCCACTCGGGCTATGTTCCTGAAGCTACACACAGAGCAGACGCTTGGCAGGGAAACTCAAAGGGTCCTACTTATGTGACCATAGTGATGTGAGAATCAGGTCTCTGTGAGACAGTAGCCAAGCAGAAACACACTCCACCAATCAGCTGCTTGGTCCTCACTGCCATCCAGACCAAGCACACAACATTTTCTGTTTCTAGTGAGATAAATAAATAAACACAAACCCAACAGTCTTAAAGACGAGCAATATCAAGACATGTCTCTACACTAAGCAATAGCCGCGTTCAAGGAAACCCCCGTGTGGCCGCGGGCGAATCCACAGGCCACCCCACCAGCAGCTGTGTGGCTCCATCTGGTGCACTATGAACAAAACGGGCAGGGTATTTTGTCAAACCATCCTTAGATAGCATGCTGTCCTACAACAGTATACCAAACACAAGGCGAGAACAGGGAGACCGCGAGCAGAGCCATACCAAACACAGCTGCTGGGATTCAGTACAGCCTCTACCATACATGAGCATGTTTGCTTATGTTATTTCAAGGACACATGTTTATTATGCATTAGTACACATGTAGTTTACTATTACGGTTAGATCTCAATTACAGTTTATGGCTGTTACATAATACGTTTCATGTTTAATGAAACTAAGTTTATTGAATGATGTATAATGTATATCCTCTGCTTCTCAGTTTTTCCCAGATAAGTACACTCAAGTTCCATGCAATCCCACAATGCCTTGCGTGTTTTAATAATAATAATAATAATAAAAAACAAAAAAAGGTTAGGCACAAGCCTAAAAAGAAGGCAGAGGTCTAACCTTATTCTAATTTCCCTCGTCTTTGGTGAAAGACCTATAATATCGAAAGAATAAACTGTAACAAAAAATTTAAATAAAAAAATGTACTAGCCCCCCCCCCGATACCAAATCTGACAACATCTAGTTATGTGTAACTGCTCCACATGTCAAGGTCATACTCTCAAAAACCCACAGCTAGATGATGCAGTGTGGACCACACACTGAACCACAGATGCCTCTTCTGTGTTCCTGTGAACAAGCTGTTGCCCGTTAGGAAATAACACATCTGGCAAAAACAGAAACAAAACATCACGATGACGAAGGTTAACAGCACTGATGTTAGGAAAACATCAAAGACCCTAAGCGCAATCAAGCCGTGTCAGTCTGCAATCTTATATAATGCCATGCAGTCAGAACAGGTGGGAATCCCATGAGCGTTTAACCTATGCTGTGACTTATTAACTTTTTTTTTTTCCCTTTAACATATTTTTTGATAATCTGTTTAAGTACAGAGTAATAGCACATCCACATGGTACCCCGAAAAGTCACTGAGTCAAGGGCAAATTAAAGGATCTCCAAGTGATGACCCCGGACCACAGCATGGAGCGACCACTGAAAGAGGAGCCGTGTCTGGGGCGGGGCTGGGGGCGGGGCCGGGGGGGGCGGGGTCTGGTGGTTACTAGCAGGAGCAGCTGCTCTCGGTGACGGGCAGTTCTGGTGGCTTTTCCAGTTTGATATCGATCACTGAGAGAGTCATGTTAAGGACAGTCTTCTCGTGTACATGTCTTATTGCGAGTGAAGTATGACCTCTAAAGGGCGCGGTGCACCAGATGACTAAACACAGAGGCTGGTGTAATGATTAGTCATATGTCAGTTATCCCTCTTGCTAATGGAACAAAAGTGCTTTATCAAATAGGTTCATACCATGACCAGAAAAGATAAACAGAATAATAGCCGTGCGTCTTGGTTCTTAAGCATTAAACAGGTGACATCAATACTCTGAGTATTAGAACTATGCACAGCTAATGCAGGCTTCTGTGTGCTGAGCACCTACAGTCCCAGCACACACATACCTCCTCTCACTCTTAAAGGATACTGTCTTCTTTGCTTTTCTCTGGTGTGTTATCCATCCCGGGCAAAGCCGCGGCAACACGTCGAAACAGCTGAAGGAAGGGAACATTACTTCTTCTTATGCCACTATTCATACACAAGCTTTAATGTACACTCTAACCCAACATAACTGCTCTAGGCACACCCTAACACAACATAACTGCTCTAGGCACACCCTAACCCAACATAACTGCTCTAGGCACACCCTAACACAACATAACTGCCCTATGTACACTCTAACCCAACATAACTGCTCTACGCACACCCTAACCCAACATAACTGCTCTAGGCACACCCTAACCCAACATAACTGCTCTAGGCACACCCTAACCCAACATAACTGCTCTAGGCACACCCTAACCCAACCTAACTGCTCTAGGCACACCCTAACCCAACATAACTGCCCTACGTACACTCTAACCCAACATAACGGCTCTAGGCACACCCTAACCCAACATAACTGCTCTAGGCACACCCTAACCCAACCTAACTGCTCTAGGCACACTAACCCAACATAACTGCCCTACGTACACTCTAACCCAACATAACTGCTCTAGGCACACCCTAACCCAACATAACTGCTCTAGGCACACCCTAACCCAACATAACTGCTCTAGGCACACCCTAACCCAACATAACTGCTCTACGTACACCCTAACCCAACATAACTGCCCTACGTACACCCTAACCCAACATAACTGCCCTAGGCACACCCTAACCCAACATAACTGCTCTAGGCACACCCTAACCCAACATAACTGCCCTACGTACACTCTAACCCAACATAACTGCTCTAGGCACACCCTAACCCAACATAACTGCCCTACGTACACTCTAACCCAACATAACTGCTCTAGGCACACCCTAACCCAACATAACTGCCCTACGTACACTCTAACCCAACATAACTGCTCTAGGCACACCCTAACCCAACATAACTGCCCTACGTACACTCTAACCCAACATAACTGCCCTACGTACACTCTAACCCAACATAACTGCCCTACGTACACCCTAACCAAACATAACTGCCCTACGTAAACTCTAACCCAATATAACTGCCCTACGCACACCCTAACCCAACATAACTGCCCTACGCACACCCTAACCCAACATAACTGCCCTACGCACACCCTAACCCAACATAACTGCTCTATGTACACCCTAACCCAACATAACTGCCCTATGTACACCCTAACCCAACATAACTGCTCTATGTACACCCTAACCCAACATAACTGCTCTAGGCACACCCTAACCCAACATAACTGCTCTAGGCACACCCTAACCCAACATAACTGCCCTAGGCACACCATAACCCAACATAACTGCTCTAGGCACACCCTAACCCAACATAACTGCCCTACGTACACTCTAACCCAACATAACTACTCTAGGCACACCCTAACCCAACATAACTGCCCTACGTACACTCTAACCCAACATAACTGCTCTAGGCACACCCTAACCCAACATAACTGCCCTACGTACACTCTAACCCAACATAACTGCTCTAGGCACACCCTAACCCAACATAACTGCCCTACGTACACTCTAACCCAACATAACTGCTCTAGGCACACCCTAACCCAACATAACTGCCCTACGTACACTCTAACCCAACATAACTGCCCTACGTACACCCTAACCCAACATAACTGCCCTATGTACACCCTAACCCAACATAACTGCTCTATGTACACCCTAACCCAACATAACTGCTCTAGGCACACCCTAACCCAACATAACTGCTCTATGTAAACTCCAACCCAACATAACTGCTCTATGTACACCCTAACCCAACATAACTGCTCTATGTAGACCTTAACCCAGGGGTCACCAACCTTTTTGAAGTTGGGAGCTACTTCTTGGATACGAACGAAAGTTGTTGAGCGGGGGGGGGGGGGGGGGGGGGGGATTGGGTTCGTGTGCGCGTGTCAATTGCTAAGCGGGAAGACCGCTAGCAACCGCGGACAATCGCTAATAGCAGCAAAAACATAAACGATGCAGCGCTTTGGTGCATGGCAATATAGTGAGCTGTTTTTAAAGCAAGCCCGCGGGCGACAACGTCCTCGCGGGCACCACGTTGGTGACCCCTGCTCTAACCCAACATAACTGCTCTATGTAGACCTTAACCAAACATAACTGCTCTATGTAAACTCTAACCCAACATAACTGCTCTATGTAGACCTTAACCAAACATAACTGCTCTATGTAAACTCTAACCCAACATAACTGCTCTATGTAAACTCTAGCCCTAGCTACTTTTTGTGTCTTAGGACTATTTATTAGTAGAACAAATGCAGCTACAGGTTTAAAGCAACTGTATGAACTCAATATTTTGACAGAATATGTTCAAGTTTTTATTCAGCTCGGTAGGAGAAACGGAGCTTCATACATCCCAACGCAGGTGGCGTGGGTCTGCCCAGGGACAGACAGGAGGACAGCAGACATACAGGCACAGGAAGCACCATGTTCTACGTTAGCCACTTGAAACGTAAGCAAAACTTACACACGACAGCAGACAAAGGAGGACAAAGAGCAGAAGGATCAGCCCCTAGCAGAGGAACTCTCCTGAAGCACGGGGCAAATGTCAAGTATGGGTGGGGCAGAAACCGCAGAACAAAAGACAGATTGGGGGGGGGGGAGGGCAGAAGGAGGGAGAGAGCGAGAGAGATCCAGAAAGAGATTGAGAGAGCGAGAGATTGAAAGAGAGATCGAGAGCGGGCAAGAGAAAGCGATCAAGAGAGAGATCGAGAAATTGAGAAAGAGACTGTTAGGGAGAGAGAGATTGAGAGAGGGCGTGAGAGAGCGAGAGAGAGAAAGAGAGAGAAAGAGAGAGTGGGCAGCTGACAGCGGCAGGCCGAGGGGGGGGCAGGTGAGGCTGGGCTGTCCTCCGGTCACTGAGTCTATACCTGTTTGACATTGTAGCCAGTCTTTGCACTGGTTTCAATGAACATGACATTCAGTTCCTTAGCCCTCTGCTCACCCTCCTCCGTGGTGATCTGCCTGCTCAGGTCAGAGCAACAAGGGGCAGAAGACAGATAGAGAGGGAAAATCAAACAGGAACAAGACCAGGAAGGGGAGAAAGAAGAGAGGAAAAGAGAAGAGAGAGAAACTTAGCTTTAATTAGTAAGGGGGGAAGAGAAAAGATTAGTAGTGTTCTTCGATAAAATGCTTTAAAGAGCTGAGCAGAAGAAACAGCAGCCCTGGTGGGAAATGACTGAACATCTCAAGTTGACAAACACCAGTGATGGTCACTCATACAGAAGAGCAGTCATGATTTGTGGACAGATTCAATAATTAATAACTCAAGGGAAGGATGATATGAACTCATTCACCTCCTCAGTTGAATGGACACGCTGTGGACCTGGGACCTACCTGTTTGACGTTATAGCCAGCCTTGGCGCTGGTCTCTATGTACATCACATTGAGTTCCCGAGCTTTTCTCTCTGCCGCCTCTACTGACACTTGCCTGCCATCGTTCAGTGGAGGGAGGGTGTGGAAATGGTTCAAATTATAACGATGATGAAAAGACAGCAGTGATCATAAGAAAGAAAAACAACTCAAATAACTACCATGGAAATAATATTATACCATTCACCAAAAAAAGGAAAAGAAGGAATCAATAACATAATTCAAAACTTAGTGATGGGTCGGAGAAATCATAATAATCATAATCACACCAAAATCATAAGAAATAAAAGAACAAGGAAAATAACACGGGATGCTGAAGACGTATGGTGCACGACTCAAGAGAGGACAGACACCTGAGACGATGCCACACTACTGAACACACCTACATGTGGACACCACAAACACGGAGAACTTCAAACACCTGCTAACGTCAAACAGCCACTACTCTCACCACTACTGTACCTTTTGTCAGCCAGGTCCGTTTTGTTGCCAACCAGCATAATAATGACATCACTTCCTCTCTCTGTTCTGACATCATCTATCCATTTTGAAGTTTGCTGGAAGGAATTGAGATCTGGAGGGGAGAAACAAAAATGTCAATATTGAACCTCTTTAGCTGGTGAGAATGTGTCATTTATTTCAGACTTCATTAATTTAAAATGATCACAATGACTGCACATGAAAAGCAAGCTTAGAGGAAACAGAGCCTGTAGCCTGTGAGTTTAACACAAAGGGCTGTTTAGCTGAAACTAAGATGTGTGTCAGGGCACCAGTGAGCTGAGTATCTAAACGTGTTGCTATGCAGCATACATCTGTTGCCCATGGCTTTTTAAACTATACTGTAAGTGCCTTTCAATTTTTTTTATTCTGAGCTTCTGTTTACAAGAGATAATAGCTGGTGGGTAGGAAGGAAAGTAAATAAATAAAGACTTCCAGTTAGCAGAATTGCAGTGGCAGTTTGAACAACCAGGAAGCACCTGCTGGACTACGCTACCTGTCCCCTGGGGACACAGAGCACTCGTTGGACTACGCTACCTGTCCCCTGGGGACACAGAGCACCTGCTGATCCAACATGTGTCGCTGTGACTCACTGGTGATGTCATAGACCACCACAGCGATAGTGGAGTCGCGGATGTAGCTGGGAATGAGGCTACGGAAGCGTTCCTGCCCCGCTGTGTCCCACAGCTGCAGACGAACCTGAAGGCCCAGACGCCAGCATGCACAACACACAGAGGGAAGAGAAGGGACGACACACACACACACACACGCAGGGGCAGGGCAGACACACACACACACGCAGGGGCAGGGCAGACACACACACACACACGCAGGGGCGGGGCAGACACACACACGCGCAGGGGCGGGGCAGACACACACACGCGCAGGGGCGGGGCAGACACACACACGCGCAGGGGCGGGGCAGACACACACACGCGCAGGGGCGGGGCAGACACACACACGCGCAGGGACAGGGCAGACACACACACGCGCAGGGACAGGGCAGACACACGCGCAGGGACAGGGCAGACACACGCGCAGGGACAGGGCAGACACACGCGCAGGGACAGGGCAGACACACGCAGGGACAGGGCAGACACACGCAGGGACAGGGCAGACACACGCAGGGACAGGGCAGACACACACAGGGACAGGGCAGACACACACAGGGACAGGGCAGACACACACACGCGCAGGGACAGGGCAGACACACACACACGCGCAGGGACAGGGCAGACACACACACACGCGCAGGGACAGGGCAGACACACACACGCGCAGGGACAGGGCAGACACACACACGCGCAGGGACAGGGCAGACACACACACGCGCGCAGGGACAGGGCAGACACACACACGCGCAGGGACAGGGCAGACACACACACACACGCAGGGACAGGGCAGACACACACACACACGCAGGGACAGGGCAGACACACACGCGCAGGGACAGGGCAGACACACACGCGCAGGGACAGGGCAGACACACACGCGCAGGGACAGGGCAGACACACACGCGCAGGGACAGGGCAGACACACACACACACGCAGGGACAGGCCAGACACACACACACACGCAGGGACAGGCCAGACACACACACACACGCAGGGACAGGGCAGACACACACACACACGCAGGGACAGGGCAGACACACACGCGCAGGGACAGGGCAGACACACACGCGCAGGGACAGGGCAGACACACACACGCGCAGGGACAGGGCAGACACACACACGCGCAGGGACAGGGCAGACACACACACGCGCAGGGACAGGGCAGACACACACACGCGCAGGGACAGGGCAGACACACACACGCGCAGGGACAGGGCAGACACACACACGCGCAGGGACAGGGCAGACACACACACGCGCAGGGACGGGCAGACACACACACACACGCAGGGACAGGGCAGACACACACGCGCAGGGACAGGGCAGACACACACGCGCAGGGACAGGGCAGACACACACGCGCAGGGACAGGGCAGACACACACGCGCAGGGACAGGGCAGACACACACACGCAGGGACAGGGCAGACACACACACACGCAGGGACAGGGCAGACACACACACACGCAGGGACAGGGCAGACACACACACACACGCAGGGACAGGGCAGACACACACACACACGCAGGGACAGGGCAGACACACACACGCAGGGACAGGGTAGAACAGGAGGCGAGAGAGCTGGGTTAAAAGAAAGGAAAAACAAGACTACAGAGAAATGCACCTTAACGCTTATTTCATTACCCAGCTGAGGCAGTGCACGGTTCAGTGGATTAGCCAGAGGATTTGAAGGTGTTAGAAGCATCACTCCATGCAGGCAGGATCTGACTGGTACACGTCTTCACTGCTGCTCTTGGTGAGATGCATTCGGAACGGCACTCTGTGCTAAAGTAATGCTGGACGCTCTGTGCTAAAGTTACGCTGGACGCTCTGTGCTAAAGTTACGCTGGACGCTCTGGGGGTTCTCCAGGACGTATTACGTTGGATGTCGACGCTCCACACTGCAACGCAACAGCACAGCTGCCGTTGTCTCTGCCTAGACGCTTAGTTTCTGCTCTGCTGAGCACTGCAGATCTCAGTCAAATTCATCTGAGCTGCAAACACTGGGTCCCTTATGAGGGGGTATGAAGTATCTTTCCACCATCTAGAGGGGAAGGTTGCAGGTTCCCAACATTACATGTAGCTGCGAGTGCCATTCACGCCAGCACCTCCCACCAGGTGGCCACCACGACGGGACAGCAGCACAGCTGCTACCTACTTGCTATGTCATAGACCACCACAGCAGCGGCGGAGTCTCGGATGTAGCTGGGAATGAGGCTACGGAAGCGTTCCTGCCCCGCCGTGTCCCACAGCTGCAGACGAATCTGTCAGCAGGGCAACGGGGCCCCGTTCGGCACAACAGCCGTGAGTGGCACGAGGGTGGAGAAGACACCCAAGCAAAATGAAAAGAACTCAAATGAACGAAGAGAACTCAAATGAACGAAGAGAACTCAAATGAATGGTGCAACATAATGACTAGGGAGCTACGGGCATAAGGTAATGTGCAAATGAACGAGGGAATACTCCTGTTCTACTGTGGTGCAGAATGTGTTGAAAGGCTATGGGGTAAGTCAAACTGTGACATGCTATTACAGGATATACATTATACATTTGACATTATACAGGAATGTCAAAACATAACAGGGTGATCAACCTCTGGAAAATGGCAAAACATTAAATACTTGTAAAACATTGTATTCAATTAACAAGTTCAAAATTAATTGCTGCATTACGAAAGAAAATACAACCAAGCTAGATTATCATTAGTGAGTCCTGTGGAGAGCTGAAGTCATGCAGAGTAAACGCTTCTTACCGTGCGGTCTTCCAGATACATGGTTTTTGATAGAAAGTCTATACCAATTGTTGCCTATGGTCAAAAACAAAAAACACTTTGAGTTACTTACACAAGCATTAATATTCAATTTAAAATGATATAAATGTGTTCATTTTTAGGAGTGCATCTTAATACAAGACACAAGATCTAACACTTCACTAGATATTGAAGTGACAGATTTAACATCAAGTCGGTTTATTGAAATGAATGTGCAGTATATATTAAGACATGGTGTTTCTGTTCAGTAGTACCTGGTAGGTGTTATCAAAGCTGTCATACATAAACCTGGTGATGAGAGACGTCTTCCCAACTGCAGAGAGGGGACATACATTAGATTATATTCTACATACGTTAGATTATATTCTACATACGTTAGATTATATTCTACATACGTTAGATTATATTCTACAGAAACGTCCACACACACCAAAACGAAACACAACACGTCTTAGTCACAACTACGGCCGCTGAGTTGGCAACATGGGTGGTGTCTTTCTCCACTTAACCCGATAAATCTTCCTAAAATACACGTACTGACTGAAGTGTCTACCGGGGAAACATAAATACGGTGATGCTGGAAACGGGGGTTCTTCAACGTCTTATTAATAAAATAACCGAGGAAGGATGCGTGATGTGGAGGAGACGTTGGGCCCGACCTGGCTATGCTAGCTGGGGACTGGAGACAAATTACAAATACAGACAAACACAGACAAATACAAACACAGACAAACACATCACACGTTTAACATTAATGTGACATTAAAAAACTGATTCATGTTAGCGGCCAATAACAAGAGGCAACAATTACATCTGACCGCCGTTGCTAATGTAGCTAGACGGCTAGCGTTAGCAGGAGACGTGGGCTAGCTGGCTAACTGCGTTGCTAAGCTAACTGCGTTGTTAAGCCAACCGCGCAGCTAAGCTAACCGTGTCGCTAAGCTAACCGCGCAGCTAAGCTAACCGTGTTGCTAAGCTAACCGTGTTGCTAAGCTAACCGCGCAGCTAAGCTAACCGCGCAGCAAAGCTAACCGTGTCGCTAAGCTACCCGCAGCTCCATTTTCGCGCCGTCAGCATTAACGCAGGTCCCGCCGCCACGACTGCGCCCTCACAGACGTCCACGCACACCGGCACAGACGTTACACATCCCGGCGCCTCCCGCAGCCCACACGGGCAGGCCCGGCGCTAACGTGGCGCTAGCCGCCTACGCTACTGGGACCACATTACTGAAACACCCGTCCCGCTGTGATTAATTAAACCCGCTCCTGCTGGCTTATATCGCCCCGCGTCGCCCCACACGCCGCCGGCTCGGAGGTGTCCTCACCCCGCCAGGCCCTCACACCGCACCCCGCGGCCTGCTCGCGGCTCCCCCGCGCGTCTGAACCCCAAACCCAGGCACAAACCCACCGCTCTGCTCGCCCAGGAACACCAGCTTGAACTTCCGCAGGGGGTTCCCGAACTCGCCGCCGCCGGCCGTGGTGGACATGTTCATCGGGTGGACGATGGCGAGACGTGCGAGTGGTTTAAGCCGTGAAGGGCGCTGCTCAGTCTCCCTCCACCACCGAGGCTTCCTGACCACGTAGCGCCGCACACTGACGGAGGTGGAGAAGCGCCGTGGACGCGCTGAGCCTGGACGCCGTCACTGCGGTATCACAGCATGGGGATGGCTGTGTGCAGAGTGCAGCATGATTGCATCCGCAAACGTGACCCATAGATTGTATGTTCAGTGTGTGACGGTGAACAAGTACTGTATTAATAATGCATACACTTGTGAATAAATGTTAAGACTTTCAAATTATTTTTTTCTGAATTACTGCATGAATTATCCTCTTATCCAGAACAATAACAGCAAGTTTTCTGTATGATTCCATGCAAACAGTATAAACAGTCAAGGGTATCACAAGATAATGAAAATAAGCTTAAACAGAGTTTGGTGTTCCAGGTCAAGATTCAAGATTGACACACATAAGGGTACACCATAGAATCAAACACACATAAGGGTACACCACAGAATCACACACGCACACAAGTGTACAACATAGAATCACAGACACACATAAGGGTACACCACAGAATCACAGATACACACACATAAGGGTACACCACAGAATCACAGACACACACACAAGGGTACACCACAGAATCACAGACACACACACATAAGGGTACACCATAGAATCACAGACACATATGGGTACACCACAGCATACTTTAAGAAGAGACAAATGTAACAAATATTTGCCTGCATCTCTCACACTTGATAACTGTTCATGTCTACCATAGAAGTGATACTGAAGAACACCTACACAACCGACGACCTCACATGAGAGGGCAACAGGACAGGAAGTGAAACAGGAACTGAGAGTCGAATGGGGTTGAAGAGTTTGATAAATGCAGAGCAAAACACTAAAGCGGCTTCTCTCTTTTATGTACCTGTAAATAAACCATCATGTATGAACCAACAATATTCAAGTTTATGTACCCGAATCAAATGAGGGTGTCATACAAGCCAAGCTTTAAAACAAAGGGTCTGCAGCTTTTGAAGGCAGTAACCTCAGAGCAAAAACATCAAGCCATCTCTAAGGTGCTAAAGGCTACCGGATTGTTCCATGGCATTAGAATAACAAAGGTCTGTATGTAGATGAGAACATGGACCTGTAAGAAATTACAGTAAAGAAATCTAACTTATTTAGCATATAAACAAACAAAGCAGGAAGTGTCATGGTGACTGTGGCTGTGGAACCAGATGTGATCAATCTAAAGGGGTTTTATGTGATCAATCTAAAGGGGCTTTATGTGATCAACAATCATCACAGACAAAGGGAACCGGCCTAGACATGCAGGTGACAGAACTCAGTTTGCATTCACTCACTACAGTTGAAACTGAGAGGTAGTTTCATACTAACCGCAGTAAAAATGGTCAAACACAATTGACATCACATCTTGTAGTTAGGTGGAAGGCGGTATTTCAAATGCTTATGAGGTGTGCTCTAGTATTGTTGGGGTTCAGTCTAGCTCCGCTGAATCCGTAGTAGCTTCATGTACTACGCTGCTGATTTTATTGTAATAAAGAAATCCATTTTGCATCATGTCCTATTTTTCCTTTACAGACCTTTCTAGGAGACGTACACGGGTCTAAAGGAGACTATAGTACCAACACATCATATAGTAACAACGACCCAAAACACAGGAGACCAGCAACAAAGTTCCAAGTAGGACATATTTAAGAATTAGATTCCAGTTACCCAATGTAACAATTTGGCATGACCTGTAGTAGACACAGCAAAACATCCCTAAAACATACATAAACAGAAATGACAGAAACATACATACTGAAACAGAATAAAGGACTGAAATCATTCCTGAACTCATCTGAAGTTACAGCAGTCTGTGTGTATACAGTAACTACCAGGGCTACAAGTCCCATTGGTTACTAAGTCTAATCTAGAAACATGGCCATTGTAGATATGAATGTTATATGTGATGTTTGTTAAATACAACTGTATTTATTTATACGATTTAGATGAAGATCAGAACACAATATTAGGGGCACTGCAGAAATCAATATCACCCCAGACACCTGAATAATTTAATGATGGCTCACTCCCCTCACCCTACTCTCACTGCCCTCACTCCACTCTCTCCCCTTACCCTGCTCACTCCCCTCACCCCGCTCTCACTCTCCTCACCCCGCTCTCACTCCCCACACCCCACTCTCTCCCCTCACCCCGCTCTCACCCCCCTCACCCCGCTCACCCTGCTCTCTCTCCCCTCACCCCGCTCTCTCTCCCCTCACCCCGCTCTCTCTCCCCTCACTCCACTCTCTCCCCTCACCCCGCTCTCACTCCCCACACCCCGCTCTCACTCCCCTCACCCTGCTCTCACTCCCCTCAGTCCCCTCACCCCGCTCTCACTCCCCTCACCCTGCTCTCACTCCCCACACCCTGCTCTCTCTCCCTGTAATGTACAGCGTTTCCCTCATACGTCTGTCCAGGGTCAACATTAGTTTTCCCTCTGTGCCATTTGACAGCTGCTAGAACATTTAATAACTGGACACGAGTCTTGTTAAATATTCTATCCCTCAATATAAATTGCTCAGGATAAAAACATTACAGTAATTATAAAAATCAGTCATTAATCAAAACAATTATTTACTGAAGTTTTATTGAAAATGTTCACCAATGAAATCTTACTACAATGAAATATTACACAACGTTGTATTATGATAGATGGGCGCTGTTGTAACTGAAGAGGCGATTATGGAACATTCTAGAAAAATGCAGCCTACGGCCTTGGCACCCAGGTTGTACACATCGGAAACTGTCACATCGCAACATCTTTAACTCACAGCTCTACTTCAATACACAAAATATATCCTTATAAATTATAGGTTATATATATGAATGGATATCTGTATCTGCAATCTGAATTATTTAAAACAAAACTGCAAAAACTATATCTATTTAAATGTAATATGTGGCTAAATTTGCTGACATTTTGAAGCAAATTATATTGCCAAAGTACCTGGAATAAATATGCAAGAAGAAAATAAGCCAATACAGAAAGAAATGACACTTAAAGAAGTTTGTAAATTAATATAAAAAAAGTGAAGAAAAAAAAACATGCAAAAGCCGCATTAGACTGGCAAAGGGTACAGAAGAGATTAAAGTGGACCTACATGGTATTAGTGAATCTTTATACCACGCTTTTCAAAATTCATCAAATAAGAAAAGAATCTATTGCTAGAATGACTGTCTTAATGGCCAATGTCTTTCGGATTAATTGAATGGCTTACGGACAAATAACCAAATAAATCAAAATAAATCGGTCATGTGTATTAGTTGAAAACACTTTCATCGCATCAACTAGGAACATGCTGGTTTTCTTTGGGTTGTCTTTATATTTCACAGCCAGAGAGTCAAACCATTTTCAAGTTGAAGGAAACAGAACCTGATTGTACTCAACTTCTATTAATAAATTTCTGATTTATGTTTAAACATAATGTGTAGAAAATAATCATATTGAGTTATATCTACATAATATGCACATCTGTGGGGTTTTGTTTGTGAGGACATGCATTTTTAAGCACATATACACATTCTCACAAGAGAAATCCAGATTGGTCTGGTTCTGATGTAATTGCAAACATCTGGGGCCAAAATGAAATCTAAATTCACAAGGCAACATAAGTACACAACAAAGAATTAAAATATCTCATGTTTTCTTCATGCTTCATTTTACAATCAGAACTTTGGTTCTGGTAACCTCACAAAGTCTGTAAAAAGTATTAGTGTGGGACTGTTGGCATGCCAGAATATGGAAAGAACTTATGCTTCTTGTGAAAAATACCACGTAAAGCCCACATAAGGCCGAGTTTCAGCAGAGCGCGTGGAAGTTTGAAACCTTCAAAATTAAGCAAGAAAAAGGCTGGCAGAGCGAGAAACAGGAAGAGGAAATGGATGCTTAGTTCTCTTGGAAACTGCAGTCCCCTCTTCTTATGGACGGCCAAGAGATTTAAAAGAAGCTAGAGAGAGACAGAGAGAGAGATAGAGAGACAGAGAGAGAGAGAGAGAGAGAGAAAAGGGGACACAAAGCCAGGTTAGAGAAAGAATCAAGCAGCCACACAGTGCATCAGCTACCAGAGCATGGCGAGGCTTACAAACACAAACACAAGTTCCTGGAGCCTGTTGTGTTAAACGTGTAGAGCTTATGTGCACAGATTCAAACTGCCCATTTTCTGTTCAAACAGCAGAGTATTCACAAGCAATAAAGTGGAATCACACATGTTAACCATCTATGAGCACCTGAAAGGTGCACATGAGCATGTGAGACCTGTTAGAGTGTTGTGTGATGGTTGATGGTTCGTGTGCCCTTGTTAGTTAAAACTAAATGAAATGGAGTTTCAGTAGCACCACCAAATTCAAATCTCGTTCAAAACAAATGAAAAATGCCATTCTAAAATAATACAAGTCAATTTCATAGGACACTTCTGTTCAGAATAGGCGTGCATGCATGTCTCCCTGTAAAAGGCAAAACACGTTAAACATTAGTCAGCCAGTGTCACAGGGCACACAGTCTTAGGTAAGGGGCAGATTTAGTGACACGCTAAGCACGGTTAGCAGAGGTTGCTGTATTAAACCAATGAATGTAGCCGTCTATCAAAACAAGGGAGGTGATCTATTGAAACCCTGCAGTCTGGGATCCGCCTTGGGGTGGCGCTTAACCAAAAACTCATGGTGAGGTCTCTGAGCAAAGCAGCGCAGGCCAAAGGCACTACTCAGTGCAGAGCCAGGGTGTACTGCAAAGGAAAAGTCACACAAAACACACACAGTGAGCCAACAGGCAGCCACCCACCAGAGGACATGGGTCACCCCACATTAAAGCACCACCCCTCAGCACTGGTCACACTTCTGCTGCCTACAACAGGCCACACACACACACACACACACACACACACACACACACACACACACACACAGAGTGCCAGTCATCACCATGGAAACAGATCCATGGTGTTTCCGTCATCCGCTCAGCTGAATGTACATGTATATCAGAACACGCATGAGAACGGGCTCAGGGCAGCAGACACAGAGAGTGCAGAGAGAGCTGAACAAAATGGTACCAGGACAGAAGGGATTCTCCTGCAGCAGCAAGAACAGTGACCTGCAAAAAAGACCCCAAACCCCCTTGAGCCAATACGTGGACGACCTTCTAGTGTGTGCGAACCCCAACATCTGAGCCCCCATCCCAAAACATTCATTTAAAATGTTAATTACACCTAGGTAATGGAAACATGTGCACTTATCATATTAATGAAATTTAAAGTTACCAAATAAATAAATAAATGCAATAAATTATGTGGTACAAACACACAATGATTTTGCCCGATTTAAATGTTTGGTAAAAACCGTCATTTATTATGTTTAAACTCATTTGCACACTGACACATTCGACCCTTGGCAATAATATCACAAAGTAATAATAAAAGACAACCAGATGCATAAAATGGAGACAACATCTAATTAAAAGGTGGCACAATCAACATTTGCGCTAATATACCCCGCCATAACTGTGTGGCATGTATTAAACTGTTGAGGTATGATTAGCTGAACTGGGGAACATTCACATGCATCAGGATGCACAGACACCAACCAGCATGCTGAGATCAGTACTGCCTCAATCCTGAAGGTGCACCAACACTCAGATATGCTAGATGGTTTTTAGATGGTTTCTATTCATAAAATGACCCCAACAAGCGTTGAGAAGAGAGTCTGGCTTCATGGGCACGTTCAGAATTAGTAGAACTTGAGACGGACTTGTTGGTTGGCATCACTGTAGCCCAACCAACAGTGGCATCAGAGACGGCAGCTACACACAGTGCTGCCAGCCTTAACGACCGCTTCATGTTCTCACTATGGCCTGTTCCTCCTGCCATCACAATAGTAGTCACACTCGCTAAAGTTAAAGGCATTTCCTAGTCATGCAGAATTAATCAACATTAACAACACTGGAAGCACAAAACAGGTGATTAAATGTTATAGAAACACTGGCTCTTAACAAATAAACAAACAAAAAAAACAACAACAAAAATAATGGCATTATGGTAACAACACATTTCAATCAAGCATTTCATTCACATTAAATTTTCCTCCTCCACATGATTACGTGTGAAACGTGGGTGATTGGGGGTGGGGTGAGGGCGGAGCTGGGACCTGGGGGTGTGGTTGGGGCGGGGCCGAGACCTGGGGGTGTGGTTGGGGCGGGGCTGGGACTGAGCTGCATGGCTCAGGAACACTGAGGGAAGATCTCATTCACAGGCTCATTCTGGCTGGGGGGGGGAAACACGTTCTACAGGAACCCTGAACTGGAAATGAGAGAAAAGGAGGATTACTTTCCTGTGCTGGCTCCGTTCACACTGCTTCACTCACACACAAAGAAAATGTTAAAGGTTAGTTCACGTGCTGAAAGGGCTGATGGGAAAGTGTCTGAGCTAAAGCTAAAAGTCGCTACCTCACTGCCTATTGTAGTCTGATGTCTGATCATGCTAACTTCTGATGTCTGATCATGCTAACGCATCTGGGTAACTACACCGCACTGGGAGTCAGATCTACGTGGGTTTGAAGGACGTAGCTCTCACGCGTGTATCCGCCCGGAGGTCGGAGGTCTTAACCCCTCAGCCCTCCCCAACAAAATCATTATCTCAAAGCCGAGTGCGGTCCAGCTGCTGTGGTGAAAGACACCATTGTGGAGAGACGGGCGAGACACACGCCTCTGTTCTGGACCCCGAGAACAGATGAACCTCAGTCAGCCAGACGGAGATGTTTACTGAGAGCCTGGCAACTCTGCTGATGTCGTCCTAACCCCAGTCACTAGGCTTTACTGTACCAAATATTAAGACTGAGGAAGAGGAGGACTGCAGAGAGAGTGGGGCTACGGTCCCGGTAGTGCCGTCATTTTTAGCCGTACTGTAGTATTTAAATAGTGAATGCAAAAAAACTCAGCAATCCAAAAATCTGGAATATTTCTCCACTCCCTAATGTTTAGAAGTCTTACCAGCACAAGGGGTCTGGTGCAGGCAGCATGCAGCAAGCAGATGTGTTGTTAGCTGGAAAACAGCAGGAATTCAGCATACAGCCCACAGCACAACAGTCTCATACATGCCACGCCCTCGCTTACAAGACCTGTCCAGTCGAGCAGGCGCACGTGAGACGCCCCTGGCCCCTCGAGTGGACAGCGTGTCCCCACTAACGCGTGAACGTAACTCAAACATCCTGGCAAGCTAGGTGCCCGGAGGCACGAGACACCGGGAGACGATGGAGAAGCCAGTGAGAAATGAGAGAAAATGGTGGGGGGGGGGGTTACAAAAGAAAATGTCCACCTTCTGAGTGCAAACGTCCTCCTGCTCTACCACGGCCTGGTGGGGGGGTCAAATCAGCTTGAACACATAACCAGGAGGGATTAGCAACATGACAGGAATAGTGGACAATGTCAACAAGGCCATCCTGGAACCTCCATCTAAATCGGTCATTCTCCTAAATCCTCTGGGTAAAATATTACATGTAGCTAAATCACTGGCAAGGCAGTTGCAAACACTTGATTGAATGTGCATTCTGGATAATAAAAATGTTACCATTTTGATTAACTGTTATGTGATCTTAAAATTATGTTAATAAACTATAAAGTATTATACTGAACATCTTTAGCATCACCACCAATGCATTCACACAGTATTTAGCAGAGAAAGCTCCAAAAAGAAGACTTCTGTGTAGTTTGGATGTAATCAAGCAAATTCCATCATGCACAAGGATTCTTACTTCATACTTAAGATTTAAACAACATCAATTATTGTGCAAGGGTGAACAGATATGTATTGCAATCAATAAAATCAAATAATCAAAATCTTTGTGTGTATCAGTCATCTGACAAAAGTTGAAAGATTAAATTCATTAGGTTATATAATATATATTATAGTGTAGTGTTGTACATTAGTATGTAGTGTAGGATTATCCTGTAATTAGAGACAGCATATCTGGCTTTGTGTTGCAGTATTTCATGCAACTTCCTAGATGAGTTGGAAGGTGTATTAATTACTGTAATACGAGGCTGTTAGGAAATCTCAGCTAAGCTGTAATGTCTGACAGCCTGACGGGGTATTAGCACACTAGAACCCTACGAGACGCTTGTACAGCCGAAACTCTGTCTAGAGTGCACAGGACTAATGTGGACAAACACGCATGTTCCAACGGTCACGCACCGGAACGTTTGCATTTACATTGCATTTTTTCTTCTTACCACACAAAACCACACTGCATTGACAAACACGTAGGTCTGCTGGGAGTACTGGGAGGATTGCTCCGGCTGTACAGTACGGCTCCGTTTATCGGAGGTCATCGGGGAGGTGGTGGAGAGCGTGAGGAGGGTGGATACTTACTTCTTCCTCTCTTTCTCCCTCTTAAGCGTGGTGGAGCCCCCTGCCTGCTGTGCCTGGGACTGCAGGAGCTCAGCGGCAGTTTTCTTCTGCTTGAAGAAGTTGAGTTCGTCATCCAGGGACTTCTTCTTATCCTCCAACTTTTTCTTCTCATCCTGGTGCAGCTTCTTCAGACGGTCAAACTTATCGTGCAGCTGCATGTGAGAGACATGGGGTCAGGGGAGTATCCTAGCAACCAGGCAATTATCCAATTAACCAGGGGAATAACCAATTAACCAGGGGAGGATCCTAGTGACCAGGGAAGCATGTCTCCATCATACAGGAATGTTGGACCTCTTCAGTCATATCCACTGACTGTTTTAAATTACTGCATTACTGTGTGATATTAACAAAATTATGAAAAAAGAGATGTGTGGTTTTATTCTAGAAGCCTAAGTACAGGGAGCTGTTAAACCCCCAGAATACCGCGGGACACAAACCTCCTTCTCAGCCTCCTTTAGCTCCGCCTCCTTCTCCTTGACTCTCTGGACAAACATCTGCCTCATCTCCTCCTCTTTCTTCTGCAGCTCACCCATGAACTCGTTCCTCTTGGCCTCGTACGTCTCCTGCAGACTGAAGCCAGAGAACGGGAAGGTTGCATTATTGGGAATGAACCTTTAACTTACACACTAGTGATATTGGGCTTAAAAGTGTGTTTTTCAAAAGCCACATACAGCAGCATTAGGACATAATATTTTACATTTACATTTTTTACATTTTATGGCATTTGGCAGACGCCCTTATCCAGAGCAACTTACATTTTTATACAAGTGAGCAATTGAGGGTTAAGGGCCTTGCTCAGGGGCACCTCAGTCATGGCCTCAGGTCTGGGAATCGAATCCACGACCCTCCGGTCACAAGACCAATTCCCTAATCACCAGGCCATGACTACCTGTATACATGACTGGCCGTAACATAACGTTGCAGACGCAAAAGTTATATCAAGCAGCCATCATCAAACACATTAAATAAAAATATTCAGCTAGTGAGCAAAAATCAGCTATGAGCTAATCCACTGTAAGTAATGACTGGGTGTCTTCACTTCCTGGGTGTCTTCTCTTCCTGGGTGTCTTCTCTTCCTGGGTGTCTTCAGCTCAGATTTGTCCTTGTCCAGCAGGACTGGTAAACACCGCCAGGTCCTTGTGGTTGCCAGGGTAACACGTACAGGTGTGCTGCTCACCTGAAGGGCTTGGTGTCGGGGTCCGTGTCCTTGAAGCCCATCTCCTCCAGCTTACAGCGCCGGTACAGCTCATAGTGGCGCGTGTGGGTCTGCTCACGCAGGTCCTCCATGTTCACGCGGATCAGCATCTCACGCAGCTTCACGAAGTCACAGTGGTTCTCGTTCTCCACTGTAAGACACAGCACAGCCGTGTGGGAACGTGTTCTCCAGCAGAGGGCGCTCCAATAAATATACAGGAGGCCATTTTCTAGGCAATGATAGTGTTAAGTGCTTGTGGCAGCGGTACAAATAAATTTGAATAAATTTTCATGGATTATTTTCTTTGCTCAGTAAGTGATGCTACAGCAGCTATAGTCACGGTCTTGTTCAGTCACAGTAACGCTGGGTTTAACATAATCAGTACTACCTCAGACCAGCAGGCATTATGGACACCTGAGATACCCCCTGACTTTATGATGAGTATTTTAGTATTTTCATATTCCATCCCTGTATGTCCCTAGTAAGAAGCTTAGAAGCTGAGAGAGAGAGAGAGAGAGAGAGAGCACAACACTAGTTTTGTGTGTTCCACAGGGCTCAGCAGCACCACCTGAATCACAGTCATTAAGAGTTTTCCGCCTGCACAGACGATGTGGATTGCTGCCATTACTGGCTGCACGAGAACGTGTTAAAGAACAGAGGCGTGTGTTTCTGTGGAGCGCCGTGTCCCGCACGGCTCAGCTGCGTCCCGCACGGCAGGACGGATCTGTCTGGATGTCCTCAGCTGGTCTTCAGCCTCCTTTCCTGTGGCAGACGCGTGATTCTTACCCTGCACTGTTCCCCAGGGGTACTGACGTGCCTTCGCCATCTTGTTCCCAATCTTCACTTCCTCCGTGCTTCCCACCACAGCAAACGGCAGATGGCCCTGCAGAACACCAAACCCGCACGCAAATCACACAACTTCCACATTCTTCACAGAGTCCATCAACAATCACACAGCACTCACAGGGCACGATGTGACGGAGACGCTGCTCAACAGGAAACGTGGAATGAAGATATAAAATACGTGTTGATCTCATCTCGAACTTCATTAGCTGGATGATGGATCACCCAGAGGCTACGAGGCAGACACAGACAGGAAGCCCCCCCCCCCCCCCCCCCCCCCCCCCCCCCCCCGGTACTGTGCCCATGGCCCTCCCAGCAGACAGACGGCCGCCACCACCCCATCGGGACCAAGTCTACCGTCGGGATGTCCCTCTTGTGCGGGAGACGACAGGACACCCCGTCTGAGGAAACGCTGATGACAACCCACATGGCCCTGAGCCACCGCAAGTCCTCTGGGGTTAACGTACGTCCTCAGCGCCGGGGACAGGGGACAGGGACACACCCACCTCGCTGTGTCTGGGGTCGCGGCCCTGTGTGGGGACCAGTGTGGCGACACCCAGGGTCACCGCGGCAACTGGTGGAGGCCACATCCACATTCACTTACTTTTGTCACACAAGCCTTTATTTTGGTAAGTGTGTGTGTGTGTGTGTGTGTGTGTGTGTTTCCCACACTTCCTGCAGTGAGAACACACTCATTACGCATTCCTCCCCTTCTGGCCTGCCCTTTCCTGACAGTAAGCTACGTTCGCCGAGCTGCACTCCAGATGGGTTCCCTCCAACTTTAACTACTCATTACTGTCACATCAAGTGCAAATGGAAAAACTGAGCAGAGAAAGAATAAATATAGACGTGGAGCCACAAGATAATTCACACTCAGGGAGAAGGACGACATTCCACAACTGCATTTAAAAGACACAAAGACTTTCATTAAAATACGGCTTTAAAATCTGGACAACGCAGATTCAAAAGTACGAAGCAGCGATTGGCGTTTCCTGTCAGAGAAGGCAGCGTGACACAGTACAGCAGACGACGGAGACCCAACGTACGTTCATGGTGGAGTTGATCTCAGCCACGGTCTCGTCGTCAGTGGGAAACTGATAGATCTGGACTCCGTTGCTAACCAGCTCACTGGTGATCTTGATCTTGAACTTGGCGAGCTCGCTCTTCGAGATGGCGTCTGACTTGGCGATGATGGGAACGATGTTGACCTGCAGTAAAGACATTCTGTTAACGGACCGTTTGTGTGAGCTGGTGCCGTTGAGGGTGTAGGATGGTGCCGTTGAGGGTGTAGGATGGTGCCGTTGAGGGTGTAGGATGGTGCTGTTGAGTGGGTGTGGTACAGGTGTGGTGCTACTGTAAGGGGTTAATACAACACTCAGCCTCCTGGCTCCACACACAGAGCACCAACATCCCACACACACACACACACACACACACACACCTCACACAAAGCTGCATCCCACACGCTGTGCTGGCTTTACTCCAAGCAACCTGGCCACTAGCAGGGAGCTCACACTGTTTCCTGAAAAGAACACACACACACACACACACACACACACACTCTCTCTCACTTACACACACACTCTCACACACACCTGAGCGTAGCACACACGCTGGCGTCACTCTGGACGTGTGCTGGTGTGAAGTGGGGGGGGACGATGCTGAACCAGCTAGCAGTGCGGGTGTGAAAGGCCCTCCACCCGTGTGCTCGTGTTACCGAGGCACCACGACGCTCGTGCACCTGCGTGCGCTTGGCCAACGTGCTCAGATGAGGCCGATGGCTCGCACGGTAAACCAGACGTGAGTTGGGGTGGGGGCTCGGGTGTGGTTGGGGCGGGGGCTCGGGCGTGGGTTTGTGTGTGGGTTGGGGCGGGGGCTCGGGTGTGGTTGGGGCGGGGGCTCGGGCGTGGGTTTGTGTGTGGGTTGGGGCGGGGGCTCGGGTGTGGTTGGGGCGGGGGCTCGGGCGTGGATCTGGGCGGGGGCTGACCTTGCTGTCCAGCTTCTTCATGGTGACGAGGTCGAGGGACTTGAGCGAGTGTCCAGTGGGGGCGATGAAGTAGAGGCAGGCGTGGACGCGCGTGTCGTGGTAGCTGTGCAGCGTGCGACGGATCTTCAGCTCCTCCTGCAGGTACGACTCGAACTGCGCGTCAATGAACTCCACGATGGGCTTGTAGCTGCAGACAGATCACCGGGTCAGTGGGGAGTGAGGACACGGGGCTACAGTGCGGCCGGAGGTCCCCGTGCGAGCGCACGAAGGCTGGTGCCAGTCCCTGCCAAACAGGGGCTGGCTGTGTTAGGAGCTGCAGGCTAAGGGGTTAATAACAGGCTGCCTCTGTGCTCCCACAGTGTTGAACAAACTACACCTTGAAATAAAAGATGCGTGAAATTTAATACGGCAAGCTGGTTTGGTGCCAGAGATACCGACTATGACCTATGACATCATCCTTTCTCATCTGCTTTACGAGAAATCCACAACGAAGTGTCACATGAGAGAGTGGGGACTTTCTCCCTGCCAGTATTATCTTACAGACAAGAGCAAAGGAGGTGTGGCTTCTGGGGGGGTGTGGCTTCTGGGGAAGCCAAGCCGGACTAATACTGTACAACTACGACTCTGGTCATAGAGGACAAAGCTCCATTAAACAACCTGGCACATTATATATTAACATGAAAAGATAATGGCGTTTCAATTAAAGCCATTAATTGAACAGCCCTGTGTGTTTAAGCTAATAAAATGGTTCATGTACCATTAAGACTGTAGGACAGGTTGAGCAACAGCAGGGATACGGCGTTAAACGTCTCCGAGTGGGACCTCACCCGTACTGCTTATGGGACCTCACCTGTCCTCCTTATTGATCTGGTCTCCAAAGCCCACGGTGTTGACGATGGTGAGTTTCAGACGCACGTTGCTCTCCTGCAGCTCGTAGGTGCTGGAGCGGAGCTGGACGCCCGGCTGGCTGTGCTGGGTGGGTTCTCCCTCGAACTTGGTGTTGAATAGTGTGTCCATCAGCGTGGACTTCCCCAGACCCGTCTCACCTGGGACACAGGTAGGAGGTGAGCCCAACACACGCTCTACCCAACACATACCACCGCACCAACCCAACACACCTACCCAACACACACACACCACCCAACACACACACGCCCACACACACACACACACCACTGCACCCACCACCGCACCCACACAACACACACACACCACCGCACCCATCCGACACACTTTCAGCGTGTTTCCCTCATTACTTTGTTTGGTTGCTCATTCTGCTTCAGACTCTAACCAGAACGCTCATACAATCAAACCCTATAATCTCCAGGAACTTCCTGTCTCTGCTCCTCAGAAAACCCCCTCCAGGAAGTTCATCAAACAGACGCACCTCTCCTTCCAGTCCCTTGTGCTGCCTGCACGAGAGAAAAGCCTTTTCCGATTTCAAATAAATCTTCCAACTCTTCTAAAACTATTTTTTCCCCAACTCAAATGTCATTCTGCAGTTCAGTGCCTGGATTAAACCCTCCCAGTGGAACCAGTCCAGGGAGGCTGTGTGACTGGTCACTGATGGGACAGCCTGACGGAGCTACAGAAATCACCTCCGTGTTTCTGCTCTCAGAGTAGAAGAGAGTATGAAGTGTGTCCTTCACACAGGACACAGGTGAATGATCAGTAATAAAGAGGAAGACGACTCTGAAGGTGACAATCCTCCTCACACTCTCCAGATGCACAAAGTCTCGAGTGTCTGGAGTCACATGCTGTGTCCTCCGCAGGACGGATCTGGCAGGAACTGCTGCTGGCTGAATACCACAACTGTTCAAAGAGCCTCCATAAACATCCCTCCACAGATGATCCAAAATGACACGTTACATCCGTGTTGAAGGGCCAGGCGTGTGCTCGCAGACACGCCGTCTACATGCACGACGAGCACACGTGACGTGCAGATTTCTACAATCTCTCCGTTTTATCACACAGTAACGAGAACAAGGCGATGATAAACATCACTCCTCTGTGTGGAAGTCCAGTGTTAAAACACCACAGTGGTATATTTTACTGTGTGTTGTCACAGTTGTGCAGGGAGGCCAGATTGATGTCTGTTCCCCCGTCCTGCTCAAAGACGAGACCCTCCAAACACACCTCCCTGGGAGGGACAGGACACTGGCCTGTGCATTAATTATTACTGTAATATTAGTCCCTGGAAGGCTGATTTTATTATCGAGTGCTGTAAACATCTTGATGATGATACATGGTGCAGGTTTGACTCTAGACCTTAATGATTCGACAATGACGGTCGTTAACAAGTGGGTCACGTGACAATAAGATGTTTGGTCAAAATTAAAGGTCATAGAACAGCAAGCTTCCTGCGGCTAGGTTTCTGTGAAAGCCCATGAAGGACAGGAGACAGGAGGAGACAGGAGGACAGGTTAAGGACACACACACACGTCTGCCACTAACCAATCACAAGGAAGATTCAAATCTCAACCACGCTGCTCCTTGTTTCCATGGTTACATAACCTCACTTTTGTAATGCAAACAGTGTGCATTTCTGCAACTGCTGATGAATTAACTGGTTTATCTTGCACTACTATAACCACGTAACCATGGATACAGCCAATAACCATGGATATGACACCATTCTAGTGCTCTCAGTAAGACCATCAATATCCACTGGTAAATAAACGCGTTTCAGACTGAAATATCATGAACCTTTTTCATCACAGTTAGGGCTGAACAGCCACACAGAGTTAAACAGCAAATGTTCTCAACCAGTGAAGCCATATAAAGTAAGTGGGACAAAACGCGCGGGGGGGGGGGGGGGGGGGGGGGGGGGGCAGTCACAGAGGATGACTGAGGGGCGTGGCCTAAGTCCCCGCCTCCCCCCCCCAGGGTGGGCAGGGCAGACACGCACAACCTACTCACCAACGCACAGGATGTTGAAGCAGAATCCATGGTTCACAGATTTGTTGACCAGCTGGTCGGGCATGCTGTCGAAGCCAACATGGCCCGAGAGAGGAACAGCCCGAGCCCCCTCCCCCTAAGAGACAAGAACCAGAGGGACATTCATCACGGGGGGCGTCTTCACCTCCTACAAGATTTTTACTTATCTCCTAGCAGAATGCAGCACTAGGGCGTCAAATACACAAACAATTAAAGTCACATAGACGTGTTCATACTGGTTCAAATCCTACATAAAAGCTGAAATAGGAACAAATGTGCTTAATATCTCTTATTCATACATTCGCTAAACTTGGTGTACACTAACAAGTCTGGCAGTAAACACAAAGTAATATACAGCACACAAAACAACAAGGTAGCTCAGTTTCCCCAGGACACTCAGACTTCGTGATGAGTTGAGAGGTTTAGATCAGGTGCTGAACTGCGAGCTTCCTCTTTCCTGTCTAACGGCAAGAGTTTAAAACCACATTTAACAAACATGTCGTCTGCTTCTGCAGTGGAGCAGAGCCATCAGTCCAGGGGCCTAGAACAGAAGATCTTTGTAAAGAGAACCTGAGTGACTGAACTGCAGCTAACTGTGTGACCAGCATGACTAACGCAGGTCTACGCTGTTTGGACAACTCTCCTGTTTTCTGTGTCTCAGTGTAGCGGCAGGTCTGTCGCCTGGCCTGGATAAACTCGAACAGGAAACACACCGTCCCAGCCTGCTGCGTGCCAAGGTGGTGACTGAATGTGCACTGTATTTTATTTATATACAAAATGTGGGTGTATGCTCAAGTGTGTGTGTATAATATTCCCTGTGATTTTTAAAATCATTACATTATCTTCAAAATTTGACTAAACTTTAAATTCTAGTAACAGTATCTCCCAATCAAAAGTCCCAAAATTTACCTTATTCTAAGTCTACATTACGCAGTGGTTCGGTGTAGAGATAAGGTTAAAGAATTATGAGAAACTACTTAACACAACAACTAATTAAACTTTTAAATGAAACCACATTAATTAGACCAAATATTAACAGAGCAAACAGTCCACAGCTGCCCGACATGTGCACATAAAGCAGCCCCGCTGAAAGGAAGCGCGCCGGGTGATCTGCCCCAGTATCTGACCCAGTATCTGAGCTGCAGGGTAAACCACAACCCGCGCCTGTCGGTACCATAACGAGCAGAGGTCCGTCCAGCAGACCCGGACGGGCTGCGGGTGAAACGGGCCTGCAACAATGTCCCTCAATCACTCCGGAACGCAGATGATCCGTAGACAACGCCCATTCAGACCCGGGACACGGTACACGACCATCAAATAACGGTACCGGCCGCTGCTCCTCCGGTACACACCAGAGGTGGAGACGGACGGTGTGTTGGACACGGAGAGTCCACATAGAGACCCTGATACTGTAGGACACGACTGGAGACGTGGAGACTGGGCCCGGGTGGACCACCCGAACATGTGCCAGACACGGTCCACCCGAAAGAGAAACATCTGCATGAAGCGGAATAAAAAGCTCCGGGGTGATTAATTCAGTGGAACGAAGAGGCGCTGAAGATGTGAGGTTCTGCGGAGGTCCAGATGATCGTGCGTGTTCCTGCAGCCCGGTACCACCCGCACCGTTATTGTGCACCAGACCCAATAACATCCAACACGCTCATGGCGCCGGTCACCTGAAAACGGGCCGTTCACCGAATCTCCGTCTGATCTCACCGTAATGTCGAGCTCTGCTCCACGGTTCTGATCCACGGTTCCGATCTAAGCAGGTTCATGAATTAAACGTTTTCTTACCGCTTGTCGCGCGATCTCAGTGGCCGCCATGTAGTCCAGGACCTTCAACAGGAAACAGTGTAGCGCTGCCAGCAAAGAGGGGCGAGTGGGACCGTCCACAGGGGGGGCGAGACACAAATACACAACACCAACACCTGTCAGCGTACATTATAACATTACACACTTACCTACAATCAAATATCACCACGGTCTCAATGTGGTTCGATTAAATAAACACAAAAAATCCGCTTATTTCGATAAAATGGTTAAACAGCGTGGGTGAGCGCCCCCTTCACCATCAAAATGGTCTATTCTCTACTTTTAAAAATCAGACGTGAATGAGCGTTAAAATTTACAGAATTTAGATGTTTAGATATTTGGTGCAGTAGTTTGGCAGATACATTTAATATTTGGCATTGGCATTACAGTGTATATCTTGTCAATAAGCTGTGACGATTTTTAAAATAATATATCATAAATTCTATATAGACAATACATAGACTGGAATCAATGTGTGTGTTCTTCGTTTTATTTTATTCACAACGTTATCTTTGGATTTCTGTGTTTTATTGCGCAAAGTTAAAAAGCAAGTGAAGATTTCATTCAGACGTGAGCGGCAGTATAAAATACCAATATAAAAGATACGCATAAAATAGTATAAAATATCACTGATCTGCGTACATTAGTGGGAGGTTCCGTTTGTGCCTCCCTATGTTTACACCACGTTTGGTATATTTTCCTTTAATTGAGTGATAAATAATAATTTTAGCTAATCAGTCAATGTGATGATGTGCTGTGGCCGGAGTAAAGTGCAGTAATCTAGTATATGAGTAATAAGCCCGGAACAGTGATCTTCCTGCTGGAGCCCAGGGTGGCCACATGAGGGCTGACACGGTCACACTTGTGTTCAACTCACCGGACCTGAACTTTGGATCTGCGACTTTCGCCCTCCAGAGCTGAAACATGTAGCTGTCGGGACAACTGGTGTATTATTCTGGAGAGATAACTCGGTCGTAAGATTTTTGACGTCAGTCGTTGTGTTTTTGGGGCTTCAGCTGTGAATGAAGTGAAACAGTACTGTGGGATGATGATGATGAAGGTGAGCACCATTAACGTCTCTACACCACACAGAGTCGCGGCTGCTTTTAATTTTCTCCAGTAATAGATTCACGTCGCGGAGTTAAATACAGTGAAAACACTCTGAACCGATACTTACAATACTTAAGTGTGTCGTAGCAGGTCAAAGTAATCTGTCTGAGCACAGAAAACAGCAAAATATTATATGTATCTTAATCCTTAAAAACTTTAATCTACTAGACGACACGTAATGTATCAGTTTTATGTTACATTCATAACAATAAACTAGGATTAAATGCTTTTGATTCAAAAAAGAAAGAAAAGAAAAGAGGAACAATGGCCAACAGAGCTTAAAACAGGGAAGGTGAACTTGATTATGTAAGAGAGAGATTTAAGAGTTTATAAAACGAAAAAGTCCTGTTTTATATGTGTGATGTGTTTTTAGGTTCTGAGGACGGGCCGTTTGGAGGAGGATCATTAACTTGGTAAACTTGTACATAAACAAGGACAGATAGCCCGGGTAAACATGTATAAGGACATGTCAGACAGTGGCCCCAACACCTCCGAGACTCTCTCACAGTCCCACATGGGTGGAGATGAACTGATTTTAGAGATAGTAAAACATACCGAAACTAAAACCTCCAGTAATAATGTCAGTGAGTCCGAGTGCTCTGGTGGAGCGGCGCGCCGGGCACGCGCAGGCTTCCAGGCGCGCGCTTCTAAAGCTGGTGCGCGCTCACTGCCCCTCGCGCTCAGTGCCTCCACACGCAGGTCCAGATTTCAAAGACAGCTGGAGACGTGTGACCCGGGAAATAACGTGGGACAAAAAACATCACTGGACCCGGCAGACAAAGGTTCCCTCACTCCTGCCATGCGTAAAAAATACCTGAAAGATCTGTTTGTGAACTATAAATCGCACAGTGGACTGTCACATGTCTTATCATTAAGAAGTGCGTGGGACACGACGGGGGACGTGGGGGACTCATTTTACGGGAGCGCGGAGGACACCATCAACAGTGGGACACTGTGGGCATTAGACCCGCTGGAGCACGCCTGGATGCTGTCCACCGTAGATGGGAACTTTGATACCATGGTGGAGTTTCTCTCAGAAGATCCCAGTTTACTTACCAGAAAGGACTTTGTAAGTGGTTACACAGTTCTCCACTGGTTGGCCAAAAATGGGAAACACGAGACTTTGATAAACCTTCTGAAACACGCGGAAAAAGAAGGAGTCTCAGTGAACGTGAACTCAAAGGGCAGCGGTGGTCAGACTCCTCTTCACGTGGCCGCCATGCACCACCAGTACATGGTTATGAAGGTGTTAGTCGGCGCATTCAGTGCTGACGTGGATGTCATGGACTACAACGGTAAAAGACCGTGGCAGTATCTCAAAGAAAACGCATCACTGGAGATGAAGGAGCTACTTGGTGCGTGGGATGATGAACACACTTACGGCCAACTCAACGTTAACAACAACGGGGCCTGTGCAGAGTCAAACCTGGAGGAACTTCAGGAGAGCTCAGACCAGGTGGAGACCTTCAGCCAACCAGACAGATGGGGACTCGGTTCATTTGTAAAGTTACTCACCCCATTTTTCACCAGAAGCAAAAATTAAATGCTCAAAAGCTTTTATAAATAAACATTATATGAAACCCTAATTGAACACTACTGTACTCCTTCACAATTCAGAGAAACCTGTATTGTGTAAACTAGCATTTCAATATTCCTAGCCAAGGTATCATTTATATAGCATGCAAGATTAACCACAGGTGAGGGCAGATCACACTAAACATGCACTCTGCTGCAAAAGCACAACCCTGCAGACACAAAGGTTTAAACGGGCTGCACCTAGTTACATTAAACACCAGCACTGTTCTCCAGTTCGATGGCACATTTTGTTGTCATTCGCTTTGCCACACAACCATGGGCTGGTGCTACACCACAATGAGATGGACCAGAATAATGCAGAATTAACTAGATAGGCAAAGTTTGTGAACAAACTTTATGTTGGCTTGCAAAGCAGCTGAAACGTTGTTTTGAATGTTGTTGACCTCCTAATGTTAAAGGTTGTTTTAATGTTGATATCCTGCTAATTGATGTTGAAGGCTGTTTAAATGTTGACAACCTGCTAAATGATGTTAAAGGTTGTTTCAATGTTATCACTGTTAAATGATATTCAGTGTAGTGCTAGGGATCAGCTTTTGGGTAATTTCACCAAGTCTGATCACCAAGTCTTGAAAATTAAGAGATTGATGAGATGGAGGGATAGATGAAATGATAGAAGGGGAGGATCGACAAATGCCATCAATATACTTTTCAGGGTAGTGCAAGGCATCAGCTCCTGATTCATTTTACCAAGTTTGATCACGATATCTTGAAAATTAAAGGAGTTATGAAATCAATGGGACCATATGGGAGGATGGAGGGATGAATGAAATGATAGAATGGGAGGATAGACAAATGGCATCAATATGATATTCAGTGCAGTGCAAGGCATCAGCTCCTGAGTCATTTTACCAAGTTTGATCACGATATCTTGAAAATTAAAGGAGTTATGAAATCAATGGGTCCATATGGGAGGATGGAGGGATGAATGAAATGATAGAATGGGAGGATAGACAAATGGCATCAATATGATATTCAGTGCAGTGCAAGGCATCAGCTCCTGAGTCATTTTACAAAGTTTGATCACTATATCTTGAAAATTAAGAAATTGATTAAGTCAATGCATTCTTATGGGAGGATGGAAGGATGAATGAAATGATAGAAGGGGAGGATAGACAAATGGCATCAATATGATATTCAGTGCAGTGCTAGGGATCAGCTATTGAGTCAGTTCACCAAGTCTGATCATTAAGTCTTGAAAATTAACGGAGTTATGAAATCAATGGGTCCATATGGGAGGATGGAGGGATGAATGAAATGATAGAACGGGAGGATAGACAAATGGCATCAATATGATAATCAGTGTAGCACTAGGCATCAGCTACTAAATTGACTGGTGTGGTTGATGCTGATGTATTTGGCTAAAGGGGTAGTTGCAGTTGAGGGGTAGTTTAGCTGTTGGGGTAATTATTGCTGAGGGGTAATTGGCTGTGGGGTAATTGATATTGAGGGGTTATTGACCTGTTGGGGTTATTGTTGTTGATGGATATTAAGATTACTGTGTAGTTCCTGTTAAAAGCTTGTTTAGATGTGGAATGTTTTGTTGAGGGGGTATTTACCTTTGGTGGGGCAATTACTGTTGATGGGCTATTGGCATTGGGGTACTTAATGCTGATGTATTTGATATTGTTGAAGGCTATTCGTTTAATGGGGTTCTTGATGTTAAGAGGTAATTTAGCTGTTTGGGGCAGTTACTGCTGAGGGGTAATTGGCTGTGGGGTAGTTGACATTAAGGGGTTATTGACCTGTTGGGGTTATTGTTGTTGATGGCTATTAAGATTACTGTGTAGTTCCTGTTAAAAGCTTGTTAAGATGTGGATTTTTTTGTTGAGGGGGTATTTACCTGTGGTGGGGCAATTACTGTTGAGGGGTAATTGGGTGTGGGGTAGTTGACATTGAGGGGTTATTGACCTGTTGGGGTTATTGTTGTTGATAGCTTTAAAGATTTCTGTGTAGTTCCTGTTAAAAGCTTGTTTAGATGTTGTATTTGTTGTTGAGGGGCAATTAACTGTGGTGGGGCAATTACTGTTGAGGGGCTATTGCCATTGGGGTAGTTAATGCAGATGTATTTGATATTGTTGAAGGCTATTTGTTTAATGGTGTTGTTGCGGTTAATAGGTAATATAGCTGTTTGGGGCAATTACTGCTGAGGGGTAATTGGCTGTGGGGTAGTTGATATTGAGGGGTTATTGACCTGTTGGGGTTATTGTTGTTGATGGGTATAAAGATTACTGTGTAGTTCCTGTTAAAAGCTTGTTTAGATGTGGAATGTTTTGTTGAGGGGGTACTTACCTGTGGTGGGGCAATTACTGTTGAGGGGTAATTGGTTGTGGGTTAGTTAAAATTGAGTTGTTGTTCAGTTATACAGTTAATACTGCTACAGGGACTGAGGGAGAGAAGAGGTTCCGTGCGTGTGTGCTCCATCTGCTCTATCTGCCCCTCTGATCCATCTGCCCTTCTGCCCCATCTGCTTTATCTGCCCCATCTGCCCGTCTGCTCCATCTGCCCCGCTGCTCTACCTGCCCTGCTGCTCTACCTGCCCCATCTGCCCCTCTGCTCCATCTTCCCCATCTGTTCCTCTGCTCCATCTGTGTGTGTCTGTGTGTAGTGGGTATGAGAGAGATGCATGTGTGTGTGCGTGTGTGGGGGGAGGGGAAGACACATTCAACATAACTGACACCACTCTGAGTGGAGGAGCCTCGTTTAATGTGATTTGCACCCTCCGAACAAACGGTCGTAGTTCGGGCTCTATTTAACGTATCGCTTAACCGAAGATATTGTATGAGAGAGGACCCCTGGCTGATCATTTTGGTGTAATTTGTGTGTTGTTTGACCCAATATTTTCTGATTTATGACAAGTTAAAAACAGGCAAATTGTGAAAAATCCCTTAACTGAAACACGGTCTCTGCCACTGTAGACGCCTTGTTTAATGTGATTTGCACCCTCCGAACAAACGGTCGTAGTTCGGGCTCTATTTAACGTATCGCTTAACCGAAGATATTGTATGAAAGAGGACCCCTGGCTGATCATTTTGGTGTAATTTGTGTGTTGTTTGACCCAATATTTTCTGATTTATGACAAGTTAAAAACAGGCAAATTGTGAAAAATCCCTTAACTGAAACACGGTCTCTGCCACTGTAGACGCCTTGTTTAATGTGATTTGCACCCTCCGAACAAACGGTCGTAGTTCGGGCTCTATTTAACGTATCGCTTAACCGAAGATATTGTATGAGAGAGGACCCCTGGCTGATCATTTTGGTGTAATTTATGTGTTGTTTGACCCAATATTGTCTGATTTATGACAAGTTAAACACAGAGGCAAATTGTGAAAAAGACAGTTCTGATTTTGAGAAATTAACATGGGAGTTAATGGGGCAGTTTTCTGTGTCTAGTGCCAAACAAATGCTCATAACTCTAAAAGTAATTAATAAAATGATTAGATATTTTGGCGTGCCAGAAAGGACAAATATCTCTCTCATTTAAAATTTAAATGGAGCTTCTAGATGAAAGTGGAAGGAATTTACAGCTGTTTATCCAGGAGATTTTTCATGACAGCACACTAACTGGGGACATTTCTGAACATTCCGCCATTCATTCTCTATGGGAAAAAGTCCACTTTGAGGACTTGTCCTGAGGACACCGTATGTCCGACATGTCCCAAAAGCACAAGCACACTTCTTCCATATGGGATCTGTGAACCTGCCAATTTTCAAGGTTCTAGCTCAAAAACTGCGACCTGTGAAAGTTACCGAAAAGTGGAATAGAATAATAATAATAAGAAAAAGAAGAATAGGGAGAACAGTATGTTGGCTGCTTCGCAAGCCAACATAACAACCCACAACATGCAACACTCAGCAAAACCCACATTCGACGAGAAAGCACAAAGGGGGAAATGTGTCTGGTTTGATGACGAGTCATTTATTGTTTGACGACAGCATCTCCAGAGTCTGTACAAGAGACACAGCGCTGCTCCTGCGGGGTGGATCTGCAGGTCGGCCCGGGCTCTTCAGCGCCGGTGGAGGTCAGGACACGGCAGCCTTACAAGCCCAGCTTGGTCCTTCTCCAGTGACGACGCTTGGAGTTGTACCTGCCCGCAGAAACGAGCGTCCAGAGTTAAGAACTACACAGAACTGGCGGCTAGACAACGTCTTAGAATCAAACATCACTGCATTTAGTGGTGTGTGTGTGTAAAAAGCAGAAAGGTGAAATACTGTGACCCACTGTGCATCTATTCGAATGTTTAACAACTATAGATAAATCAACATGACGTACAGAAACATCTGTACACTGGACTCCCATTGCTGTTATTACATTAATTTTTAACAGGCATGAAAAGAAATCTGAATGATGCTGAATTCACTCATTAGAAAAAAATAGTAAACTTATGGCATGAAATGCAGCTTCCAAACTGTGGAACTGCACATCAACCCTAAGTACGTAGAATGCCCCCATATTAGTGTTAGTCACTAAAGGTGAGTGAACCCCCAGGTGTCTCTGCTCCAGAGTGTTCCCATCACAGGAGTGACAGGAGCTTCTCTGGAGCAGATGTTGATCTCAGCAGGATAAATGACGGAGCTCCAACAGGATGAAGCACCGTAATTGCGTCCTGCTTTAACCCGAGTGAAGTTCAGAGGCACAGACACACATCTACCTACACACAGACTATAACCACAGACACACATCTACCTACACACAGACACACATCTACCTACACACAGACTATAACCACAGACACACATCTACCTACACACAGACTATAACCACAGACACACATCTACCTACACACAGACTATAACCACAGACACACATCTACCTACACACAGACTATAACCACAGACACACATCTACCTACACACAGACTATAACCACAGACACACATCTACCTACACACAGACTATAACCACAGACACACATCTACCTACACACAGACTATAACCACAGACACACATCTACCTACACACAGACTATAACCACAGACACGCATCTACCTACACACAGACTATAACCACAGACACGCATCTACCTACACACAGACACACATCTACCTACACACAGACTATAACCACAGACACACATCTACCTACACACAGACTATAACCACAGACACACATCTACCTACACACAGACTATAACCACAGACACACATCTACCTACACACAGATTATAACCTACAGACGTGCGGCTGTAGTGAACCGGTCTCTCCGAGTCTGGGCGGTCTTACCGGATCTTGTTGCCGGTCTTCATTCTGATCCACTGCGGGATCGGCCGGTTCTGCTTCTGCTTCTTGGCGAGGAAGCGTTTAATCCTGAACGTCTTGTGAGACGCCTGGAGCGAAGACAGGACCCGGTTTAGCAGCACATCACACCATCACAACACAATAGTGATCTACACACACACGACTATTATAACACTAGTGATGTACACACGTGTGGTTATACACACACACCATCACAACACAATAGTGATCTACACGCGTGTAGTTATATACACACACACACACACACACACAACTATAACACTAGTGCGACTGAACACCATTACACACACTCGTACAAGTTCCCGCTGTTCCGGAGACCGTTAACGATTTACGCGCTTAAAAACACAATAATCCGTGTAATTCATAAATACACAGACACAAGACGTTCTTCGACATGGATCGATAACAACCGCTGCCACAAAACACGTGAACACACGGCGATGTTAACAGATTGTTTCTCACCATTATAGGTACACGGTCCTCTCACCACTATGGCAGATGTTGAAGAGAAGGAACCATGGGTAATAGTGACGTAGTATATCCGCGCCGCGGCGCCGACGTGGTACGTCATTAGAGTGCGACACCCAACGGACTCGGAAACGCATAAACATGGCGACTGGGCTGATTTGTAGTTTTCTAATATTGGCAAAAATAATACACGATTTGAGTTTCCTATCGCAAATTATATAAATGTGGGATTTTGTATATTTATCTTTTCATTTAAATTGTACGAGAAGCTACAACAGAAACGTAGAACAGACCGTGTGCAGAATAATAATTTTAAAAAACCATCACGTATTATTTTTATTCATATATTTAGTAACTTATAAATCCTCTTATGGTCACATCCCAAAATACTAGTCATAGCTGCAGATCAATTTTACGCAGCTGTTAGGGGGGATTTGGACTTCGGATCATCTGTATGTCCTGGAGTTTTCTAGCAGATCACAGCATCGAGTTTCAGTGGGACTCTAAAATATTCTGACTTATAAAATGATTTTATAACTTTTATTTTTTGCTAAATTTGGTGCAGTGGTTATTTTTTATCCACACTGTTTGAATCATGTGTATCTATTAGCCAAAACATGCATTATGTTGTATAGTTTATCTTAAAGAACTGTTTTAATATTGTTGTAATTGTTAATATGCAACAGTTGAAGGTGACAGGTGGATTTAAACAAAGTCAGTCCACAGTAGCATTCATAGGGTAAAGCTTTATTGCAAAAGTAGGGAAGGCCACTTGCTAAAATAAAAGATTTTCAGAAAAAAATGTCACCTTCAAAATAAAAAAGGAAAGAAAAATCTGACTGCGAAGAACACATACCAAATCAAACCACACCACATGGTCAGAGTCCATGCAACTCTTTAAAATTCTCTTTAAATCATCCAAACAAACTCTGTATCCGAAGCGCTTGTGTCTTATACAACGGGTGAGACACATTTTACTGATGCATTTGCTTTACAAGAAAAGCAAGTGAAATAAAATGCGATGAGTATTATTTTCTGTAACTAGCACAGGAGTGTGGCAGAATAAACAGACTGGATGTCTAGCCTCACATCCAGCAGAGCTGAAGAGCTGTGAAGGACAGGAGGTGTTGGGTGTGCACCAGGAGGGTCACCGTGTGTCCTCGTGACCCACTTTGGCTTCTCTTACATGCTCCACTGCTCAACTGGCAGCGCTGCTCAGGGAGTGGTTCAGGCACTGTGGGGTGACAGGGCGGCGTCTGTCTGTCTGAGACCTCCAGAAGGACGGGAGCTTCTTGCTCTGGCACCACCATGACGTTCCAGGTGCTCCTACGCCCTGGTGTGACCAGAGATCCTCCTCTGTCGTCGTGTCGTGAGAGCCCGGCAGTGCTCGCTCACTCTTCTCCCTTCTCTTCTGCGTTCTTCACGTCCCTCTCTGCCGTCTTCTCCCCTGCCTGGCTCTCTCCCGCGCTGGACCCTCTGTTGCGGCTTCTCGCTCCGGGCTGATACAACACAATAGCAGGTCGATCCTGGGACAGAACACAGCACTTGTTAGGAAGGATCACAGAGCCGCCATGTAAAATCAATGATATGTGAAACAAGTTCTGTTCAGCAGAGTTGAAGTTAAAACATTTAATATTAACACACAAGATTCTGCATCCATAATGAGCACGAGGAGACACCACTACTCCAAACGTTAGAAACAGAAGTCACTCGCCGTTACCCTAGATCTGGTCCTTAAAGGAAGCACCAAACACCCCAGCACCATCTTATGAATAACTTGATAACTGAGCTCAAAGTTAAATCTACAATACATAGAGGTTATTGGTTATTGAATGACACCCAAAGTCTACTTTGACAAAGTTACATGTATCATAATGCAATAATTTAGATCTTTTATTTGCATTTGTCGATCATGTAGTAAAATAACACGGAGTGTTTCATTCTGCATTGTTGTTTATAGGGTTTACAAACGATGAGCAGATCCAATCAAAGGGACACACCTTGTTTCTTAAACGATCCTTTTTCACACTTTCTTCTTTTCTGGAATCCTTAAAGGGCTTGTCTGATTGGTCAGCCTGAGCGTGACTGGAGAAGTCTCCCATGTTCTCAGTCTTTCTCTTCTCCCAGACCCGCTCTCTGTCCTTCCTCCCTTCCTCCTCTCTCTTTTTATACATGTTCTCTCCATCCTGACGCTCGCGGCGACGACGACGCTCCTCGTCCTGCCTTTTGATCCGCTCCTTTTCTTTCTGACGGCGATCCCTCTCTCGCTCCCTCTCTCTGTCTGGGTCCCGATCGCGCCGGTCTCTGTGTCCGTCTTCCTCCAGTCTGCGTTAGTGATCAGAAAGAGCCAGGAGTCTTAGAACGTCCAGAACAAGAACCGACAGAGCACCTTCTGAAGAGATAATGAACCACAACAGCGCCTCCTATAGGACACAACAGCACTCTGTTGCTCTTTGGGGACCCGTTACTGCTCATTCTTTATGGAGAGAATGAAAGACCGGTAAGGATGTGTGTGAACCTCACGTCGTGTGTGAACCTCACATCGTGTGTGAACCTCACCTTCTTGTCTTGTCCTCTCTGTGTTCTCCGTTCTGCCGTCTCTTCCCGTCCACACCTCCGCCTCCTCTGTCTTCCTTCAGCTTCTCTCGCTCTGTTTTTTTTGTCCTCTCTTTGGGCTTTTCAGCATCGCCATTCTCTGGTTTGTCCGGTTTCTTCAAGAGCTGCAGCAGGACAAACAAGTGACATCATAAGAACAGAGGGCGGGGGCAGTAGCCTCTCCTACCACAGGCTCACACCCCAGCCGAGCCGCTAGCCCCCCCCCGGCCGCCCCCTCCTGCTCCACTGACCTCCACTCTGGCTACACACCTTGATCTTCGGCTGATCCTCTTTAAGTTGTTCCTTCTCCTTCTCCTTCTCTCCTTTTCTCAATCTCTCCGCTTCCTTGCGCTTCCGTCTGTCTTCCTCTCTCCACTTGCGTCTCTCTTCCTCTCGCAGCCGCTTGCGTTCCAGCTCTCTCCTTCTCTTCTCCTCCTTCCTTTCTTCCCTTATTCTCTGCAGGAAGAAACAACCCACACAAGTTTTTCTACCGATGCACACTAAAACTACCCAAGAAGATTCCAGAAGACTCCACTCTCAGGATAGTCTAGATGTAAATGTGTTTTCTTTCCCTGATGTTGATCTAATTTACAGGGATCATCAGTGCAGGGAGCTTTCACATCTAGCAGAGGAGTTTAGCACTGCTGAACACTTTACTGCCACATCTTTGGCCTTTTTGAGGCTTTACTTCATGCACAAATGAAGCAGCATTAGCAGATCTCTACAAATCCTAACCCACAGTTGGTTATAAATGTATGTGAATTAATCTGTCAAATCTGATAACCTGTAAAGAACTAAATGGGAGTGTCATTAATACACAAGATCACTTTCGTTCGCAGTGAAGCTGTTACATAGTATCTGTGCTTGTGCCGTTATATGCCTTTCATTTTTGTTCTATTTGTACTGTTTTGTTGTATGAAATGTGTTTTGTTTATATTTTAATGAAAATGAATAAAAATCTTTAAATAATATATATATATATATATATATATATATATATATATATATATATATATACACATATGTATATATGTCCATAGTACTCTGTGCTTGGCGTCAGCTGAAGCCACTTTCTTAGGATCCACCACTTAATGTTCATGAATTAGGCACAAAATGTGGAAGTTGTGATAAAGGTTCACCTGTTTATTCTTAAGGAAGTCCAAGAGGGGAGTTGTTTTCTTGGCTGCATAAAAGAAAGTAAAGGACCAGGATGGATGTCAGGTATGTCAGGATGTCAGGTAAAACCATTTCAGGTGTATGTATTTAACTGTGCGGTACTAGCACACAATTAACTCACCAATCAGTTCCTTTGTCTTGGCTTCTATTTCCTCTAACAGTGTCTCAGGAGTAGATGAAAATTTCTCATCATCACCATTGTATATTTCCAAAAATTTATTGTAATCAGAATCTACAAAAGAAAAATCAAATTGTGGATGCAGTGAGAGTGGGTGTAGGAGTCTTGGACGACCAATGTTCTAACTACTATCTGTATAGCATTTGTGTTCAGTGTAAGTGATATTACTGCACTTATCAAGTGCTGAAAGGGGGAACATGATATCTTATCCCTCAATACGAGTGCTGAAAGGGGGAACATGATATCTTATCCCTCAATACGAGTGCTGAAAGGGGGAACGTGGTATCTTAACGTGGTATCTTAACGTGGTATCTTAACGTGGTATCTTAACGTGGTATCTTAACGTGGTATCTTATCCTTCAATACGAGGGGGACAAACGTCACCTTCCTCAATTGTTCCATTTTTCGCATCCTTTCTCTTAATCTTCTTCTTGGCGATCTTCTGGAACGGGGCAAACTCCACTATTGCAGGGTACTCTTGCCCTTGAGAAAAAGGCAACACTGTTTATTACACATTATCTACAACAAGGTCCATAAAAATGGATTAGACAACAAATTTATGGTGTATAATACCAAGTTAGGAAAGGTCCAAACCTCTATTATCGATGAAGACATAGCCATCAAACCGATCTCTGAAAAGAACAATGTCCTCCTGGTTCTTAAAGTTTAAGTATGCTCTTGCAAAAAGATGAGGGTAGAGACTGCAATGAAACAGAAATATTATAACGAACCGTTCTGAATCCATTATGCGTAGTCCCTAATGTGTACTATTCACTGTTTAATTTCCTGCACAGTGCTTGTGCAAAATGGGGCCACAGACCTGGTGTCACTAGAGAAGAACTCGAGATAATCCACTTCTGGAAGAGGCTGTAACTGCTCCTCCAGCTCCTCTTTAGTTAGACTGGGAGGAAGACGTCGAATCACGATCTGATTCACATTGAAAGTAAAAATCGTTGAAGGTGAAATACACGACAAAGACATTAAACTGAATGCGTTTGCCTTAAGTTTTTATTTGTTGCACCCTAACAGATAACGTAGGTGGTGGGAAATGTGAATAAACAGTGAATAAACTAAGTTGGCTGGTTTAGTCGTGGTTTAAAAGTGACGGTAAAATGAGACGGTGTATTTGAGCTGACAGGTTGACCAGCAGACGTGATCAACAGGAGCTGTCGCCTCTGAGAGAGGCTGGCTCAGCGTGTCTAGTCCACCTTGTTGCTAACTGCACAACATAGCACGAGTTACGTTTGACCAAACACGATATGTTGGGTACAGTTAACGTGACCTACAGACGATGATTCAACACATAATTATAGACTAACAACGAACACAAACTGAGACTGGCCTATGAGAAGCACTGGGCTATTAGCTCACTGGGCTAAGAGCTCACTGTGCTAAGTTAGCTCACTGGGCTAGGCTAGCTCACTGGGCTAGGCTAGCTCACTGGGCTAGGCTAGCTCACTGGGCTAGGCTAGCTCACTGGGCTAGGCTAGCTCACTGGGCTAGGCTAGCTCACTGGGCTAGGCTAGCTCACTGGGCTAGGCTAGCTCACTGGGCTAGGCTAGCTCACTGGGCTAGGCTAGCTCACTGGGCTAGGCTAGCTCACTGTGCTAAGTTAGCTCACTGGGCTAAGTTAGCTCACTGGGCTAAGTTAGCTCACTGGGCTAAGTTAGCTCACTGGGCTAAGTTAGCTCACTGGGCTAAGCTAGCTCACTGGGCTAAGCTAGCTCACTGTGCTAAGTTAGCTCACTGTGCTAAGCTAGCTCTACTGTAACACTACCTGACGACGCTCGCGCAGCTTTGCTAGGCTAGCTTAGCTACCTTCGTCATAGCCTCCTTCTTCTCTTTATTTGGCTTTTCAGACTTTTCACTTTCTTCGCATTTGATGTCCACTCTCTTCTCCCGGGGTCGCGTGTTCTCTTTGTCCTCCTTCATGTCTCTCTCTCTCGGGGTTTGACGAGACACAGTTAGCTGTTGTCTTATCCGCCCTCAGCCGGCCAGAGCGCTCGCGCAACTTTCCCTCTGTTTGTTTCCTAGTAACACGGGCGGAGGATTCTGATTGGCTGCAGGACACAGACCGATATCTGGACTAAAGTGTGAGCGCTTGTGTCCGCCTTCACGTATTAATCATTATTATTATAGACTTTAAATTATTTATGAACTCGTGTCTTTATTCGAACATCATTTAACAGTGTAATAACTATGCGACGTACGCGCACTTTAACCACAAGAGGGAGCCGGAGAGCTGTATTGTCAACTAAGCCTAACCCGGAAGTGGAGTGCGGACCCTGCGGAAGTCGCTGAGTGACCGTCAAGGCGGCGGACATTTTGTTCAAAACAAACGGGGGAGACGGAGAGAGTTTGGACGCTGCCAGCCGGTCTTTAAGAACTGTGGCTACGTTTAATCCTAAATATGTGGTATGAAATTCTGCCGGGCTTCGCTTTAATGACGGTTTGTTTGTTCATTCCTGGCATTGCGACTGCGCAGATTCATAAGTTCACTAATGGTGGTAAGGTGAGTATCTACTGCTGCAGCCAGACGTGTGACTACATGACATTATTACAGTTAGATACCTGGAGACACTTACAGTCCTGTAGATGTAGACCGTGTGACTACATGACATTATTACAGTTAGATACCTGGAGACACTTACAGTCCTGTAGATGTAGACCGTGTGACTACATGACATTATTACAGTTAGATACCTGGAGACACTTACAGTCCTGTAGATGTAGACCGTGTGACTACATGACATTATTACAGTTATAGATACCTGGAGACACTTACAGTCCTGTAGATGTAGACCGTGTGACTACATGACATTATTACAGTTAGATACCTGGAGACACTTACAGTCCTGTAGATGTAGACCGTGTGACTACGTGACATTATTACAGTTAGATACCTGGAGACACTTACAGTCCTGTAGATGTAGACCGTGTGACTACATGACATTATTACAGTTAGATACCTGGAGACACTTACAGTCCTGTAGATGTAGACCGTGTGACTACATGACATTATTACAGTTAGATACCTGGAGACACTTACAGTCCTGTAGATGTAGACCGTGTGACTACATGACATTATTACAGTTAGATACCTGGAGACACTTGCAGTCCTGTAGATGTAGACCGTGTGACTACATGACATTATTACAGTTAGATACCTGGAGACACTTACAGTCCTGTAGATGTAGACCGTGTGACTACATGACATTATTACAGTTAGATACACTGGAGACGCTTACAGTCCTGTAGATGTAGACCGTGTGACTACATGACATTATTACAGTTAGATACCTGGAGACACTTACAGTCCTGTAGATGTAGACAGTGTGACTACATGACATTATTACAGTTAGATACCTGGAGACTCTTACAGTCCTGTAGATGTAGACCGTGTGACTACATGACATTATTACAGTTAGATACCTGGAGACTCTTACAGTCCTGTAGATGTAGACCGTGTGACTACATGACATTATTACAGTTAGATACCTGGAGACACTTACAGTCCTGTAGATGTAGACCGTGTGACTACATGACATTATTACAGTTAGATACCTGGAGACACTTACAGTCCTGTAGATGTAGACCGTGTGACTACATGACATTATTACAGTTATAGATACCTGGAGACACTTACAGTCCTGTAGATGTAGACAGTGTGACTACATGACATTATTACAGTTAGATACACTGGAGACACTTACAGTCCTGTAGATGTAGACCGTGTGACTACATGACATTATTACAGTTAGATACACTGGAGACACTTACAGTCCTGTAGATGTAGACCGTGTGACTACATGACATTATTACAGTTAGATACACTGGAGACGCTTACAGTCCTGTAGATGTAGACTGTGTGACTACATGACATTATTACAGTTAGATACCTGGAGACACTTACAGTCCTGTAGATGTAGACCGTGTGACTACATGACATTATTACAGTTAGATACACTGGAGACACTTACAGTCCTGTAGATGTAGACCGTGTGACTACATGACATTATTACAGTTAGATACCTGGAGACACTTACAGTCCTGTAGATGTAGACCGTGTGACTACATGACATTATTACAGTTAGATACCTGGAGACACTTACAGTCCTGTAGATGTAGACCGTGTGACTACATGACATTATTACAGTTAGATACCTGGAGACACTTACAGTCCTGTAGATGTAGACCGTGTGACTACATGACATTATTACAGTTAGATACCTGGAGACACTTACAGTCCTGTAGATGTAGACCGTGTGACTACATGACATTATTACAGTTAGATACACTGGAGACGCTTACAGTCCTGTAGATGTAGACCGTGTGACTACATGACATTATTACAGTTAGATACCTGGAGACACTTACAGTCCTGTAGATGTAGACAGTGTGACTACATGACATTATTACAGTTAGATACCTGGAGACTCTTACAGTCCTGTAGATGTAGACCGTGTGACTACATGACATTATTACAGTTAGATACCTGGAGACTCTTACAGTCCTGTAGATGTAGACCGTGTGACTACATGACATTATTACAGTTAGATACCTGGAGACACTTACAGTCCTGTAGATGTAGACCGTGTGACTACATGACATTATTACAGTTAGATACCTGGAGACACTTACAGTCCTGTAGATGTAGACCGTGTGACTACATGACATTATTACAGTTATAGATACCTGGAGACACTTACAGTCCTGTAGATGTAGACAGTGTGACTACATGACATTATTACAGTTAGATACACTGGAGACACTTACAGTCCTGTAGATGTAGACCGTGTGACTACATGACATTATTACAGTTAGATACACTGGAGACACTTACAGTCCTGTAGATGTAGACCGTGTGACTACATGACATTATTACAGTTAGATACACTGGAGACACTTACAGTCCTGTAGATGTAGACCGTGTGACTACATGACATTATTACAGTTAGATACACTGGAGACAAGAGTGAAGATGTAGGCTGCTTAGATGCTGTTCATGTATGGAGTTTAGGTGTTTGGACCTTTTCCACAGCAGCCGTCTTCAGAGGTCCACAACAAAGATTATATTAACACAGACGATCCTTGTACATTACATGAATAATATAGTTTACTGTGGACATAGTGTAACAAAAATGTTCCACACAGTGCAGTTGCAAACAAACCTCAATCAGCAAACTTTGTGGGCGTGTACACGTATGGGTATCTGGGTCTGGTCTTATTTATCTAAACTGATTTGGCTAAGAAGTTTGGGTACCTTGTAGGATCACATAGTGTGAATTAGGTGTATATGTAGTGAACCTGAGCTAAAAACATGGTTTTAGTTCTCTTCCCTGTTCATGAATAGCCTCTCAACTCAAAGAATCTCCTGTTTACAGACGTTTACTCCTGTTTAAATGTGATCTGGCTGTGTAACCTCAGCACTTCCTGTGTGTTGTGCTTTAGGAGAAGAGACTCGCCAAAGTTCCTTATCAGTGGGTCTTGATTCAGAGAGACAAACGACTGTCAGGCACTGGATTATATTACCAGTCAAAGGTGATGATTTCATTAATAAATATACATATCAAAATTTGCCTGGTTTAAACACTTTTGTGAACCCTAACATATATTTATTATGTACATATATTAACTAAACCTTTTAATTCTATTTTTACAGGGACTTGAAAACATTAAATGATGACTACCGCAGATATCCTCTCGATTCATGATTTTGAAATATGTACTTTGTCCAGCTAATAAAATAATGTGTATATATTATTTGTTTGCTTGGTTATTGGTGCCTTTGTCCTGATGGACTCGTAGTCGTAGTCCCCTGTAGACGTGACCTGCTCCTCACGTGAGGACCCCGCGTGGCGGAGCTATCGTGAAAGGGGTTGGGAGAATGGCTGGACGTGAACACTGGACATGTTTGCTTGACAAGAAACATTAATATTTTGATTTCCCTACATCAAAGACGTAGTCTGGCATGGATAAAGGCCAACAGTGTAAGTCCACAGAGATTAGTGTCCTGCATGTTGTTACCGTAGCTACATCATGATTGCTTCTTTAGCCTATATTCCCCATCAGGTTCACCGTAGCTGTCGTATTATGTTGCATACCCAGTAATCCTGTTAAAGCAACTCTTCTTGCTATATACAAAGTTTCTCACCAATTCTAGGAAGTGTATTTTACAGTCATTTGGTGTTGGCCCGTGACATGATGTTGGTGAAGCATGCCAAAGAACCTAATCAGTAAAAATACATTAATATTTGGTCTGCAGTATGTTGTACTGCTGGCAGTAGTAACAGGGTGAATAGAATGTAAACCACATTTTGCTGGCAGGGGTAAAGTTTTATTTTAGGTAAGAAATTGGTACTCTAAGAGGAAAGGCAGCATTAACATTAACAGCCACTGCCATATTCACAGATAAGAGAAAGGGGTCACCTGTATTCTTCTAAAGGGGTCACCTGTATTCTTCTGTCACTCATACTTCATGCACTCACAAAAAAAAGCAGATGTGAACTGGCTAACTCCCAATATGTGTTGCAATTCTTCCTATATATGACATTTTTACCACAAAGTATGTAATCTTAAAAATTACAGCCAAGTCTTAATTTGAGAGCAAAACAAAGCAAAATACACCAAAGATTTGATTCATGAAGATTTACAAAACAAAGCCCAAAACCTACGGCCTGTGCTGGGTTATGTTGGGAAGGCCGACAGCAGCGGAGGGGAGGGGCGTGGAGGAGGAGGGGCATGATGGGGGCGTGGAGGAGGAGGAGGGGCGTGGCGCTCTACTTCTCGTCCTTGCCTTTGGTCTTTCTGTACACCATTTCTCTGAAGCTGGAGAGGATCTTGCTCTCCCTCTTTCTCCTCTCTTCCTGGTTGAAGGAGGCGAGCGCCCTCTTCTCATCGGCACTGTAGATCTGGTTCTCCTTCCTCAAACGTACAGCCTCCATACGTCGATGTCTGGGGAGAAGAGCAAACATGGAAGCCTCGTACAGCCACAAGCACGGAAGCCTCAGCATGTAACGGGCTAAACTGCCCACTTCAGAAACACACACACACCTGCTGCCACTCATCACGTAGCCCGACTTCTCAAAGTCTGCGATCTCGTCGCTGGTCAGGCCGATCTCACCTCTCCTGGGAATACGCTTTCCTGCTTTCACATACTCCGCCATAGCGGCACCTTCACCAGGCAGCAGAGCATGACCAAAACTACAGAAAAAAAAGACCAAAACACAATTATGAAAACACGAAATAATTAAATGTTCTAAGGTTTGGTACAGGTGCTAACTGGAGAGAAGGCGTGTGGAGGTAAACAGATACGCACTCCAGCGGTTTATCGTCTTGGGACAGGTGGGTCAGTGGTGCTTCAGGTCCAACCACGTGCTCCTCCACACCCGTCCTCTCCACCCACAGCTCCTCACTCATGTCGTCCTCGTCCTCGGCAGACTGGTCACTGCTGGAACTGCTGGACTCCTTGCGAGTCTTCTTGGCTTTCTTCTTCTTTGATTTCTTCCTAAGATGATAAAAGGACTTTGTAATGGACAATCCAAGCTGTAGAGTGTGAAACATATACAGAAAAAAAAATGTATTCTCACTTTTTACTCTTCTTCTTCTTTTTTTTCTTCTTCACCTCTTCTGAATAAAGAAAGAAGTATATGATGACTGAGTCGCTTTAAGAGACAGGTGCTCCTCACAAGAGGGTTTTCCATCCACCACGTTTTTGCGCATTTTGAAAATGCGCATGAAAAAAGCTGGATGGAAAAAGACCAAAATTCGAAAAAAAGCCCCAAATATCGCAAAAAGATTTTTACGCTAGGAGGAGGTGGAAAAGTAAGACTATCGCATCGCCAAAATTCGGAAAAACTGGATGGAAAAGGGTTTTTCGCATAAACGATGACGTATCATGCCTCAAGTCATGTGGTTCTGTACATGATCGCGATGTAAAGATGGCAAATGCATACAAAAACAGTTCTGGAGAGAGCAAAAATTGAATTTAACTTCTCCATGTATAGAAAAGAAAAAGAAAAAAAATTTTCAAAACCTCAAAGTGCAAAAATGCGTAACTGCCAGATGGACGTAAAACCACTATTGTTTTGGCGTCCTCTCACGTGATCTAAAGTTTATTCGCATAACTAATGAATGGAAACAAGGCTTAATTCGCATTTTTTCTGCCGAAACCTGTAAATTGCGCATTATTTTTTCGAAAGGTTTGGATGGAAACCCGGCTTCAGACATGTAGTGTGTGAAAACTCTTCCTTTTACATGTAGTGCATCACTAAAGTACCAGGAACCACTTCAAACTGAGCTGGAAGTAAAATTCAGACCAACCTTCTGAGTCACTTCCAGACTCACTGCCCTCAGAGTGCTTACGGCTTTTCTTTTTCTTTGACTTCTTCTTTTTCTTCTTTTTCCTTTCCTCTGTAAATAAGAAAGAAGAAGAATAAATGAATCATTAATAAACCCATGATTTATTGTCAAGAAGTAAAATTCTTAACTATAGAATTTGGTATGAACAGTTTTTGAAAGACCGCATCATTAGTTATGAGTAAAGCGCTGGACCTTCTGAAGTGGAGTCAGTGCCGCTGTTCTTCACGTCCTCTTCAACAGGAGTGTGTTCATCTGAGCTAGAAGACACACAAAGACCGTCCAACACTTGCATACAGGTCGCAGTTGTAGACAAGCTGCCCAGTTTAACGTATGATGATCTGGACCTACTCTGGTTCTCTGACTCTCGGAGAATAGCCCCACACCTCAGGGGAGCCCAGCTCACCGATTCTTTCACGCTCCTGCAGCCGCCTACAGGAAAGAGAGACACATTGAGAAGGTGCCACAGTGAAGGTGTGACAGTGATCACACACTCCTGGGTGATGATGAGGACACGCGCCTGGCGATGAAGGCCTCCTGTCTCTGCCGCTGCGCGTCGTCCCTCTTGTCGTAGTAGTCGGACCGGTACCCCCGGTCCCGGTGCTCGGACCAGGTCCACTTGTCTCGCTCCCTCGACCTCGACCGACTGCGAGACCGTCCGGTTCGGAACCGGTTCCTCCTCCTCTCCTTGGGCTCGGCCCCGTCGTGCCGGTCCCGGGAGCGACTCCCGCTGCTGGAGCGGCTGCGGCGGCGCCTGTCGGGGCTGATCGGGTCGGAACCCCTCCGGTCCAGCTCGGGCATGGTTGGCCTCCTAACTGCGGGTCTGCGCTCTTTTAACCGCGTTTAGTCCCGGAAACACAAATCAAACGTCCAACTCCGTTAACGTGTCGCCCACACGACCCACACGGCCAGACAGCGACACCGTCCGCCTGTTTAAACGCGTAAATAAGAATCCCGGACCGTGTAGACTTGTTTACTTCGCCATCGCGGTGGCGTCTGTGGGCCTAAAACACACAGACTGGTGTGTCTCTGGCGCCCCCTGCTGCACTGGAGTCACTAAAACACACAGGCTGGTGTGTCTACTAACTAAAACAGCAACCGCTTTGAGGGGGTTTTACTAGTAAAAAGAAATACATTAACTATATACAGCACATACATATTTAATTAGGTTTTACTCTAATTGGAAAAGAGTTAAAATGGCATCCAAATAGCTATTTAATTTATGTTAACCTGCCTCTAAACGGGGTATGCAATATTCCAATACATTGAACGTTAATTGGGATTTGTTAGGCTATATTATTTTATGGCTATACCATATGGTCGGTAAGTCACATTTATTTCAGACGAAAATTGAAATATTTACAGAACAATATAGAAAATGCCAGAGTAATTTATTTAAACCTTTCAAAAGTACATTAAAGAAACTTGGAGCGGAATGATCTCCTCGCCGTTACTCCTGCGCCCCCTGGCGGTCACACTGCGCGCCGCAGCCTCGCTTCATCTCAAACAAGGCACTGTTGTGTACCGCGACAAACCCAGAGCTTCTCCTCCACACGCCGAACACCGCGTACGGGTAACTCCACACCGCAGGTACTCCATTACGCTTTATTCACCACTAAACCCGAAAACGTGTGACAAAATAACCCCCGCGGCCGCCGTGTTTCTCGGGGTAAGAGTGTGTTGTGGCTCCGGCGGGCTGAGCGGGGCGGGTAGGCCGCAGCCCGCCGCCGGGAGCAGGAGGGATGAGGCGGCCACACCGCCGGGAGCCCCTTTAGTTTGCGTTATTTCCAGCGTTAACCGGCGAATTTACGGTGTTAACGGGACGTCTGCGGGAAACGTGCAGAACGAGCCCGTCTCTTAACTTTCCTCGCCCGGGTTGAGCACCGAAGGGCCGCGCAGGTCGCCGCGCACAGCGCCGCTTTCTTCCTGTTGTTGATTTACGTCCTCGCTGGAGAGCTGACACGATCTACCGGCGATCTACCGGTGATCTACTGGGGTTTACCGGTGATCAGGCCCTGCTGTGATCTCCACACTGCATCTCAAACGTCCAAGCTGCCTGTTATCCCTGTTTTTGCGACATGTGATGTGGTTGATGTTGATGGTAAATGACCCACAGATCGAGTAATGTGGGCATCATTGTGTCACATTATTGTAACAACTACACGCGAGTTTCTCTCAGATTGCCAGTTCATTTAATCTCTTTTCTTTTACGCCAAATAAGTCACTAAACCTGAACATGTCACTGCAGGTGCTTATCCTGTTCGTTGCAGTTTGTTCATCTTGTATTACTTTTTAAACCTGTTCATAGTCCCAGATGTTCTGAATGTTTTGTTTGTGTGTGTGTGTATATATGTGTGTTTTGTGCTATGTAAAGATTCTAGCATGTTTGATCATCAGCAATAAGTACATTTTACTTATTACTAAAGTCATTTCACATTCTGTTCACAGGGATGTCGAAATTAAAGCTGATCTCTGCAACTGATACACAGTTTCCTCTGTCGTTGTTGGAATCCATCAGTGAACAGCGGAACAATGGATTATTCTGTGACGTGACCATAATTGTTCAGGACCGCAAATTCAAGGCGCACAAGACTATGTTGTCTGCTTCTAGCACTTACTTTCGACAACTTTTTTCAGTTGCAGGACAGGTAATCGAGCTCAATTTTATCAAGGCAGATGTATTTGAAGACATTCTGAATTATATATACAGCTCAAAAATCCATAGAGTTCGATCTGACAGGCTTGAAGATCTCATAAGTGCTGGTCAGATCCTGGGTGTCAAATTCATCGCCAGTCTTGCTGCACCGCTGTCCAAAGTCAAGGGACTACCTGGTTTGTCGAATGAAGGAGAGAACGGGAATGTGAGTGCCAGTGAGAAATCTGAGTGCGAAACGGAGAACATGCCAATTATCACAGAATCATTTTCACTGTCCGCTGAGGAATTCAAAATGGGCAGCGGTGGAGCAGACAAGGACGACTCGGAAAACGATGACGTTCTTTTCGTCTCCAAGACGGAGGCGCCGAAAGTTCTGAAGATTAAAGCGCATGTAGACAGGAATACGGAGCTCGGACCAGACGCTAAAGTGCCTGTAGGTGACAGCGCAGATGAAGGCCCGGACGCTAAGAAGCAGAAACTCGCAAATGAGGAAGAGGAGAACGTGATGAAAGATCAGAAGAAGACCAGCAAACTCCCCACTGAGGATGCAGAGGGAGGATGTTTTCTGACAGACACGTCGCGGTCCCGTCCGGACCCGGTGCCCCTCGTCAGCCCCGTGCTGTCCCCAGACCCCAGCGGCTGCGTACACACGTCTCCCGCGCGATCCTCCACACACAGTGCACCATCCACGCCAGTGCGTGCGAGCAGCTTCACCTCCGAGTCCCACAGAGGCCCTCCTCCTCCTGTAGAAGCCAGTGAAGTTCTGGGCGTCCAGAAGAAGAAGGTGCTGGTGGAGCAGACACCAGACCAGCAAGGCAAGATCAGGCTGTCCGACGTGAGACCTTCCTTCAGCACCAACAACGGACCGGGGATGGACGTCGCCCCGACTGTGTCGACCAAAAAGACGATAACGTTAGACAAAGCCTCGGAAATCGACTCGCTCTCACCTGGGTGCAAGGTTTATGCCAACATAGGGGAGAACACTTATGACATAGTTCCTGTGAAAGAGGACCCGGGGGAAGGAGACTCGCGCACCAACGCTGGCAAGAAGGCACCGAGCCCGGAGCCAGGAGCAGGAAGCCCGTCCAGCAGCTCGCCTCGGAGCAAAAAGAAAGCCAAAGCGGAACCAGAAGACCATTACGAGCTGATCATGGATGGCAAGACCTTCTACGTGTGCATCGTGTGCAAGCGGCCCTACGTGTGTCTGACCAGTCTGAGGCGTCACTTTAACACTCACTCCTGGGAGAGGAAGTACCCGTGTCGGTACTGCGACAAGGTGTTCGCCCTGGCGGAGTACCGGACCAAGCACGAGATCACTCACACGGGGGAGCGCAGGTACCAGTGCTTACTGTGTAATGAAATGTTTCTCAACTACCAACTGTTGTCTTCTCACTGCAAGCAAACTCACAACCAGGATCCCTCAGGCCGGAAAGAGAAGGATGATACTGACAACAACCTGTATCGCCTCCTTCCTTGTAAAACGCTGCAGTTCAAACCGTACTCGTTCGTCTCCGAGGAGACGGGGGGAATTCCCGTCATCAACGAGGACGGTATCGTCCAGCACATAAACCCCGGCAGGGCGCACTTCACCAACCAGTCGCTCCCCCCCGGCCAGAGCAAAGTCTTACACTGGGATGACATCTTTGTCGAGCCTGACGCACACACGCGCCCCGGTGCTCATGCACGACCGGGCCCGCCTCCTCGACCCGGAGCCCAAATGAACGACAGCACGACAGAGTTTGAATTTGTCATACCGGAGACGTACTGAGTAGCCATGTTCACAACTGTGAGTTGGGTGCCTTTTGTGTTGGGGTCTCCTTTTCTTTTCTTGAATTCAGTTGCTTGAAAACAAATTTGAAAGAAGTTCAAACGAGGCCCAAACACAGTGATCGAGTGTGAGTGAGGATTCAAGGTGCTCTGTGTGGTTTATTCATGATCATGTATGTGAGATGGTTCCACAGCCCATAATTCCATGCGACTGTGTAAGAGTACACAAATATTGGGAGTGCTGCTTTTACAAGAGATCTTTGGACTTTATCTTTAAAGGTACAATATGCAGTTTTGTTCTTTAAAAACTGATGCAAGAAATAAGCAAAAATAATATTCTGTAATAATGGTGTTTTCAGAATTTTACATAGTGACATTAAGTAAAACGTTTATAACAGTTTGTGAGCTGTAAAAATGTGTTTTCTACATTTGCCATGTAGCAAGAGGTTCCTTCATTATGAATCATGTAATCGCAGACCAATCATGTCAGTAATACCTCAGTAGGTAACAAAGAAATTTAGGACAATACTACATATTGTACCTTTTATTATGAAAGAACTGTTGAATTATCTAGAACAACAATGTAAAGTCAACAATTACCAACTTTCACTTCAGTCTTGTTTTAATTGTGCTGTATTTTTTTAACAGTACTATATGGTGCCCATTGAAGTCGTTGAGTAATCAATTGATCAGTTGACAAATTAATAATTAATATGGATTGTTGTCAGTAAAGAAATGTACAATTTGACAGTTAAATATATAAAAGCATAAAATAAATAAAAATTTCAAGTGATGAACTGATAACTGATGAACAGTAAAACAAAGTTTTTTTTATAATGTGAAGATTAAGTGATTGATAATTGCATTTATTTGTGTATTTGTGCTTTTTCTGTTGCACTTAAAGTAATCCTTCGTTGATCTGTTAGGCAAAGGCCAGACAGACTTGTGTTTGTAACATGCTTACCCACCCGCATACAGATTACAGGCTGGAAATTACCTAGAGGGAGGAGCTATGTAAATATGGTGATACTCTACAAGAAGGACATGTAAATGTGAGGATACTCATAAGGAGGAGTTATGTAAATGTGGTGCTTTGCATCAGTAACACTGTGTGTCATTGCTGTTTATAGATTAATATTTTTGTAAATTTATTTGTTCATTTTTGTTTTAGCTAATGTTTTTGTAAACTCCTGATTTGTTTACTTGTTGTATCTTTCCTATTTTGATATGTACATTTCTTGATTTGCAAATGAATTGATCATTTGATCAACTGATAATTGAGATATTCCCATGGGCCCATATGGTACTGTGTCACTTGACATATGAACTATTAAATCCATAGACTGCCAGGTAATTGTTACTCTAGTAAATGTCATGCGTAAGTTGCAGGAGGCTGACACCGCACAATTATGCAGAGAACCTTCAGAGAATCGTGTAATGCAACAAGCATGAATGAAGTTAAATGTACAGCCAGTTTATTTACATTCTCGATGAATGTGAGTGTTGAATTCTTCAGGGGCTGATGAGTTCTGCAAACCTTTTACTGTTTTTGTCAACATAACATTATCTCGAGACAGAAACGATACTGTACTGCACACTCCTGTGTCATCCGCAATGTACTAAATTCTGCAGAGGACCATGAAGATTCAGGGCTCCTTAGGGTGAAACCTTGATGGCTTTGTTGTTTTGTTTTTGTTTTTTATTATTCATATTTTGTGTCAGTAAATTTTATAGAGTTCTTTTCCTGTCGGATTAGAGATGAATCTGTTCATCACAGGGTGGGCGTAGCACACATAAAGAGGCAAATTTAGTATTTATGATGTTTGTGTAGAGGGTTCAGTAGGTCTGTGTGTGTCCGTTAGTACCATCTCCATGAGTTGTTTAGGTTGTACGTTTGTACTTTTTATTGTATATGCTGGCCATATATTCTGAGTTCCTTTCACCCAGAAGTGTAATCATGAAAAACTGAATCAAAATGGTGTTAAACGGAGAAATGCCCAGTGCACCATCAGATTACTGGAGACCACCTCATGTTCCACCTCCATGTTCGTTTTTTGTATTTTTTTGTTACATACACACATATATATATACACATCTATATATTCCATTGTAGTCTTGTCAGTAGGTAAATGGTTTTGGACAGTAGGATGTCAATGTGATAATATTCAACAAGTGAGCATTCGAATGGTTGTGTTCATGAACAGACTTGTACTACTAAAGACCTGAATTAACAGTCCTCTGGAACCACATTTATGAGGTCTTAGTGCTGCGTGGGTGGACTGACGCTATAGACCGTCTTCGGTCTTCAGAGCGTGTTGTGGATTGTGTGAGTGGGTTTACCCCCCCAGTGTTCTGTCTTCATGGTGCTGTTTGACTTTCATTTCTACAGTATGTGCAGTTTGGCTGGGTGGGTTAAGGTGCGTAGATATAACATTTAGACCTGTCTGATTAACAGAAGATAAAGACGGCGTTCAGAAGGCGAAGACCTACTTTGCTCATTCATTCTTATGAACCACCAAATCTGACTGTAGCACAGAGAGCTGGTAATATAACATTTATACATATAAAATATTTTTTGAACAGACACACCAGACTGTAACCCCTGCACATTTTGTTGTCAGTTACATATGTATGTTTTGCTTTAAATAAAGCACATAAAATACAATCTATGGACTCCTCACTAAACACAGCCAATACACAACTGCGAGTTAATATTAAGACTTGTGTAAATGCATATTAACAGAAGGCAGTATGGACTGTTGCTATAGTAATGTGATGTAATGCTAGGTCACAGAAACACTTATTGGGTACAGATGGACAACAACGTAGTCTTATTAAAGTGGACGTAATGGCCTTGCTTTAAAGCTGTGTCTTACAGTGAGGAACATAAGTATTTGAACACCCAGCGACTTGGCAAGATCTTCCACATTTTCATCGTAGGTGCGTGTCCACTGTGAGAGACATAATCTAAAAAAGAAAACTGGAAATCACAATGTATAACAATATATTTTTGCTGCCAATCAGCAAAAATTCTGGCCCTCAAAGACCTGTTAGTCCACCTCTAAAAAGTTCACCACTCCACTTATTACTCTAAATTAGAAACACCTGTTTTAGGTCATTAGCTTCTTAAAGAGACCTGTCCACCCCACTGGGGCTCCATGCAAGATCTCACCAATGATCCTAAGAAAGATGATGAATCTGCCCAGAACTACACGGAAGGAACTGCTCAATGACCTGAAGAGAGCTGGCACCACTGTTTCCAAGGTTACTGTGGGTAATACACTAAAACGTCATAGTTTAAAGTCATGACACAGAAGGTTCCCCTGCTTAAATCAGCACGCGTCCAGACCCGTCTTAAGTTCACCCATGACCATTTAGATGATCCAGAAGAGTCATGGGAGAAAGATCTGTGGTCAGATGAGACCTAAATAGGACTTATTGGTCTTAATTCCACTCGCCGTGTTTGGAGGACAAAGAATGATGAGTACCATCCCAAAAACACCATCCCTACTGTGAATCATGGGGGTGGAACCATCATGTTTGGGGGTGTTTATCTACACATGGGACAGGACGACTGCACTGTATTTAGGAGAGGATGTCTCCAGACCTAAATTTTCTAAAGCCTATAGAAAATCTTTGGAGGGAGCTCAAACTCCGTGTTTCTCAGCAACAGCCCAGAAACTTGATCTGTGTGGGGGAATGGGCCAAAATCCCTGCTGCAGTGTGTGCAAACCTGGTGAAAAACTACAGGAAACGTTTGCCCTTTGTAATTGCAAACAAAGGCTACAGTACCAAATATTAACATTTTTCACAGGTGTTCAAATACTTATTTGCAGCAGTAACACAAATAAATTATTAAAAAATCATACATTGTGATTTCTGGATTTTTTTTAGATTAGGTCTCTCACATTGGACGTACCTAAGAGGAACATTTCAGAACCCTCCATGATTTCTAAGTGGGAGAATTTGCTAAGTTGCTGCATGTTCAAATAATTATTTTCCTCACTGTATATTTCTATTGAACATTCTGAAACACTTCTACCCTTTAATAAGTCCTTGCTGATTCCCAACTTCAGGTGGGTTTAACACACATACTGTAGACAACATCTTCAAGTTTCAAGTTATTTTCTTTCTTTGCTGTAAACATTATCATAGCACTTTTAATTTTTCACAAATCAGGAAAAGTATATTTACATCACAGATTTTGTTTGTTTTGTCTTAAAGGAATTTCTTGACCTTTGTCTTTCTAACTAATGTTCTGTCTACCGCATCTGTAGATTGTTTTTACAGATTTCGTCACATTTCTGGCCATGTCTTTAGAAGAGAATATTAACCTGTTGACTTCAAATGTACTAATAATGGATCCATAAGAAAAGTTAAATATGAAATATCTATTAGAAATATGACACTATGTAAGGTCAATTCATAACTTCAGCAGTAAACGTATCTATAAATGCATTCAGGTTTTCGTGTGTCATTTTTAATTCACCTTGTAAACCCCGGAGAGACTCTGAAGCTCTGACTACCTCACCCCAAAGGTTTTGTGGTATGCATGTGCGATCAGGTGAAACTGTGTTTACGTTCAACTCAATGATACCACAAAGTCTACGCTCAGAAAAGAACCAGTTATACATATTTACAGCTGATATTACAAATAGCTTAGACTGAAATATAATGAATGTTGGATGTATATATATATATATATATATATATATATATATATATATATATATATATATATATATATATATATATATAAAGTGCACTTTGAGTTAACAGGTTTTCCTTTGTTTTTGTAAGTGTAGATAAATTATTGTTTAAATACGTTATTGTCTGTGGTCAGCAACCACTTTACAGATGTAGTAGACAGAAATTAGGTTGAAACATACTAGAATATTCCTTTTAAGTGCAAAGTTTGTATAGTCTTTGCACTCACTTAGATGATGAACAGAGGAACCCTTACTATCTACTGGACGTTACATCCCGATTAGACAAAGTATTCTAAATACGTTTTGGGTTCTGTTATTTCTAGCTGCTCAAACTGAGTGGAAATAACCAAGTGGTAATTAGTCTAGCGTGATTATTTTGATACAGTTATATTCAGAGAGAAAAGTGCAAATCAGGAAAAGACAATGGAACATCCTGCTCAGTCAGGAAACGTCCTGGTCAGTCAGGAACGTCCTGTTCAGCTGAGGAGAAACAGGACTTCTACGTTCTGTTCAAGTGACCCAGTGAAGCATGTGAAGGGTGACTGAGTCCGCATGTCCAAGCAAGAAACCCAGGAAGCCATGACAGGACCACGTCCCGCAAGCATCGGACTCCTAAGGCAGAGCTGTAAACAGTCTGGATATTCATCCTTGCAAGGTGAAGAGAGGTCACGCAGATCACAGATACCTGCGCGGACCTCCCGCCTTAAGTCCGTGCCGTAGGGAGAAATGTCTCGGGCTGTCTCGCGCGTCTCCGGTCTCCTTCTGCAGAGGTCAGAGGTCATCCCCCCTGAGCCTGCCGTAGATCGCACACCACCGCGGTCCTCCCTGAGTCCTCGTGCACAGCTCCCGCCGGGCCTCTTGTGAGCGTTCACAAGTCCCTCTGTTTGCTAGGGGCTATACGGTGGAGGTTTGTCGTCAGGTGGGTAGTACGCAGGAGAGTAGCGTGGAGGGATCATCGTGGGCCATACGTGACTCGCTCCAGACTGGGAGATGTCCGACAGGCCAGAGGAGTCAGGGACTGTGCCCGAGCCCTGCGAGGACACACCAGTATTTGCACCTGAGTTTGATCAATTGACAAATGTACTAAAAGAACTGTAGAAGGAGGCGGTGAATGTGTTAACATAAAATATGGGACGCACAAAGAGCCTCTGAACATCCAGCAAACCACCGTGGTTCTCTGAGATTATTACAGCATCCGCTTATTCCACAGAAATGCATGCCACAGCGCCCATGTAAAAACCCCTTACCTGCAGGTCGTAGGCGGTGTAAGGTGGCAGGCAGGGGGCAGTGTTGTAGAAGTAGTTGGAGTTGGCTGGGATGTCTGGAGGTGTGGGGGCAGCCACGGGCACAGGCTCACAGGCATCAGGAGCTGCTGCAGGCATCTTCAAAACCAACCACACACACCAAGAACAGCAGTCTACATGCTTCTGTTGCCACAAACAAAGCCAATAATTCCATTTCTTTATGTGTTTATATAATTATTATTGAACTAGAATTAGTCGTTAATTACAGGGGGGTCACAGGTCACCATGTCCTTAAATCCCCCCAGCACCGCAGCCGTGACGATGCCGAGGAAGAGCGCGATGATGTTCAGGATGGTGGCGGACCACAGCAGATGGTAGAGGTGAACAACATCTTGGCAGCTCCGAACTTCCGTGTACTCATGGTAACCTCCTCTGAGATCAACACGACTGTGGGGAGAACAGAAATACAAGTAATTAAGTCATTCTAACAAATTACAGTACAAAACACCTTGAAACCAGACTGTACTATTAAAATATGTAACATTCAGACTTGAAAAAGAAACCTTCACAACACATGCATGCCAAAAAGAACAATGAGGTAAAAGAGCTAGCAGCACACGTGACTCTGGAGAAGAACATAACATGGGTAATGAGGTAAAAGTGCTAGCAGCACACGTGACTCTGGAGAAGAACAAAACGTGGGTAATGAGGTAAAAGAGCTAGTAGCACACGTGGCTCTGGAGAAGAACAAAACGTGGGTAATGAGGTAAAAGAGCTAGTTGCACACGTGGCTCTGGAGAAGAACAAAACGTGGGTAATGAGGTAAAAGAGCTAGTAGCACACGTGACTCTGGAGAAGATCACAACATGGGTAATGAGGTAAAAGAGCTAGTAGCACACGTGACTCTGGAGAAGATCACAACATGGGTAATGAGGTAAAAGAGCTAGCAGCACACGTGACTCTGGAGAAGAACAAAATGTGGGTAATGAGGTAAACGTGCTAGCAGCACACGTGACTCTGGAGAAGAACATAACGTGGGTAATGAGGTAAAAGTGCTAGCAGCACATGTGACTCTGGAGAAGAACAAAACGTGGGCAATGAGGTAAAATGCTAGCAGTACACGTGACTCTGGAGAAGAACAAATGTGGGTAATGAGGTAAAAGAGCTAGTAGCACACGTGACTCTGGAGAAGAACATAACGTGGGTAATGAGGTAAAAGTGCTAGTAGCACACGTGACTGGAGAAGAACACAACGTGGGTAATGAGGTAAAAGAGCTAGTAGCACACGTGACTCTGGAGTAGAACATAACGTGGGTAATGAGGTAAAAGTGCTAGTAGCACACGTGACTCTGGAGAAGAACAAAATGTGGGTAATGAGGTAAAAGAGCTAGTAGCACACGTGACTCTGGAGAAGAACACAACGTGGGTAATGATGTAAAAGAGCTAGCAGCACACGTGACTGGAGAAGAACACAACGTGGGTAATGAGGTAAAAGAGCTAGCAGCACACGTGACTCTGGAGAAGAACACAACGTGGGTAATGAGGTAAAAGTGCTAGCAGCACATGTGACTCTGGAGAAGAACACAACGTGGGTAATGCAGCTACCCCTTCACTGAACCCACTGTAGATTTAACACTCATGGTTTAGACCAAATGACCAAAGTTAGTTTTCAAATCTAATAACAGGTTTGTTGTAGCTATTTGGTAAGCGCTTTGTGACAATACGTGTTGTGAAAAGCGCTATACAAATATATTTGATTTGATTTGATTTGTGGAGTTCAGATCTGAGGCCTGGTGTTCACTTCTGGAAGAAGGGCCAGGCCGCGGTGGGATTGAACCTCACTGCAGTAGCATCGCTGGTCTCCTGCAGAGTGAACTCCACACAGTCACACCTGCTCATCCAGCCACAACAGATCATGGGTTGTCAATGTTGTCAAGGGGCTAAAAATGAAAAGACCTACTTCCAAATCATGGACGATTTCCTAAATTTTTTCAAAACATCTTTAGTCTGAAGTCCCAAAAGAGGATGTTCTCTGAAACATAGATGAACACAAGTGTTCTTTCCAGCAGAGCTTGACAGGGGACGAAGGTTCAATCATTCAAAACAAATGGAACAGTAATTTAACCAAGATAAAACAGGGACAGCAGAGGACACCCTGAGGAGCTCAAGATACAACAGGGACAGAAGAGGACACCCTGAGGAGGTCAAAATACAACAGGGACAGCAGAGGACACCCTGAGGAGCTCAAGATACAACAGGGACAGAAGAGGACACCCTGAGGAGCTCAAAATACAACAGGGACAGCAGAGGACACACTGAGGAGGTCAAAATACAACAGGGACAGAAGAGGACACCCTGAGGAGCTCAAGATAAAACAGGGACAGCAGAGGACACCCTGAGGAGGTCAAAATACAACAGGGACAGCAGAGGACACATTGAGGAGCTCAAGAAAAAACAGGGACAGCAGAGGACACCCTGAGGAGCTCAAGATACAACAGGGACAGAAGAGGACACCCTGAGGAGCTCAAGATACAACAGGGACAGAAGAGGACACCCTGAGGAGGTCAAAATACAACAGGGACAGCAGAGGACACCCTGAGGAGGTCCTGGGACACACGTACTTGCCACAGTTGTAGAGCTCACAGCAGTAACAGGTGTTACTCTTCACTCTCAGGTCGCAGGACATGTGTGACGCAGTCTGACAGTGGACCTAAAGACCAGAGAGACCAACACGTAGGCTGCATCACCAACATCAATCAGTTGGACAGTTAGGATGTTTGTGGAGGAGGGTTATGGTGCGTTAGTAGGTTTGTGAACTCACATGTAGTTCACCGGAGTCTAAGCTGGAGTAGTAATCACATCGTCCGGCGTAAAGGGGTCCGAGGTCCTGTGAGACATCACAACACAGCCAATAAAGCTACGTCTGAGCCTGCAGCCCTGCGCCACGTTTAAGGACAAGCGGGGGGGGGGGGGGGACTCACTATGTGCCTCGCCGCAAAAATGCCATCCACAATGGCGCAGCAGAAGGCCGCCACCACGCCAAAGCTGATGAAGATGATGGAGGCCACAAGCTGCAATACAACACAGAAGCAGAATCTTACAGTGGGCGTGGCCAATTCGGCTGACCGCTCTGCATGCTGCCCGAGTCCCTCCTCACGCTCACTGAGCACAAGTACTGCCTCCTCACCAATATGCACTTATGCACTTATTTCTTTTGTTGACATAGTAGCATCATGTTTTGTCATGCAACATTCTCTTTCTATGCATGCGGTCTTGGTGAGCACGTGGTGATGGTGCCACGCTGTCCAGGTGTGTCGGTCACTGTGGTTCGTGCGGTTCTCAGTCGTGCTGTGGGAGGCGGTACTTGGTGAGTCTGTCTCCTCCTGGGTCCAGTGAAGCCCTTGGCAGAGGACATGATGGGAGTACAGTCGTCTGGACACCACTCCCCTTCTGTGAGCCCCTGAGCTGGCACTGTGCCCAGCTTTCCCTGCAGGAGAGCTCCTCTCTCCCTCCCTTCCTCTCTCCCTCTCTTCCTCTCTCCCTCCCTTCCTCTCTCCCTCTCTTCCTCTCTCCCTCTCTTCCTCTCTCCCTCTCTTCCTCTCTCCCTCCCTTCCTCTCTCCTTCCCCTCCCCCTCTCTCCCCTCCCCAAGAAAGCAGGGAGGATTCTGTTTCACCTCACCCCGCACAGTTGGCTGGAGACAGGGATCTAACCCCAACACTGCCGGCGACGTACCGCATTCTACACCTGACAGCATCATGGCACCTGACTAAACCAAATCAACAGTGCATCTAATATCAGTGCAAAACACATGGACACATGGGCACTTCACATTTCCTCCCTTCACTACTGCAGCTCCCCGTTATCAGACGTCTGAGTCCTCCCTCCACTACTGCAGCTACCCGTTATCAGACGTCTGAGTCCTCCCTCCACTACTGCAGCTACCCGTTATCAGACGTCTGAGTTCTCCCTCAACTACAGTAGCTACCCGTTATCAGACGTCTGAGTTCACCCTCCACTACTGCAGCTACCCGTTATCAGACGTCTGAGTTCTCCCTCCACTACTGCAGATACCCGTTATCAGACGTCTGAGTTCTCCTTCAACTACTGTAGCTACCCACCATCAGACGTCTGAGTCCTCCCTCAACTACTGCAGCTACCCGCCATCAGACATCTGAGTCCTCCCTCCACTACTGCAGCTACGCACCATCAGACGTCTGAGTCCTCTCTCCACTACTGCAGCTACGCACCATCAGACGTCTGAGTCCTCCCTCCACTACTGCAGCTACCCGCCATCAGACGTCTGAGTCCTCCCTCAACTACTGCAGCTACCCGCCATCAGATGTCTGAGTCCTCCCTTCACTACTGCAGCTCCCCGTTATCAGACGTCTGAGTCCTCCCTCCACTACTGCAGCTACCTGCCATCACATGTCTGAGTCCTCCCTCAACTACTGTAGCTACCCGTTATCAGACGTCTGAGTCCTCCCTCAACTACTGTAGCTACCCACTATCAGACCTCTGAGTTCTCCCTCAACTACTGTAGCTACCCACTATCAGACGTCTGAGTCCTCCCTCAACTACTGCAGCTACCCGCCATCAGATGTCTAATTTCTCCTTCCACTACTGCAGCTACCCGCCATCAGATGTCTGAGTCCTCCCTCAACTACTGCAGCTACCCGCCATCAGATGTCTGAGTCCTCCCTCAACTACTGTAGCTACCCACTATCAGACCTCTGAGTTCTCCCTCAACTACTGTAGCTACCAACTATCAGACGTCTGAGTCCTCCATCCACTACTGCAGCTACCCGCCATCAGATGTCTGATTTCTCCTTCCACTACTGCAGCTACCCGCCATCAGACGTCTGAGTCCTCCCTCAACTACTGCAGCTACCCACCATCAGATGTCTGAGTCCTCCCTCAACTACTGCAGCTACCCGCCATCAGACGTCTGAGTCCTCCCTCCACTACTGCAGCTCCCCGTTATCAGACATCTGAATCCTCCCTACACTACTGCAGCTACCCACTATCAGACGTCTGAGTCCTCCCTCCACTACTGCAGCTACCCGCCATTAGACGTCTGAGTCCTCCCTCCACTACTGCAGCTCCCCGTTATCAGATGTCTGAGTCCTCCCTACACTACTGCAGCTCCCCGTTATCAGACGTCTGAGTCCTCCCTCCACTACTGCAGCTACCCGCCATTAGACGTCTGAGTCCTCCCTCCACTACTGCAGCTCCCCGTTATCAGACGTCTGAGTCCTCCCTACACTACTGCAGCTCCCCATTATCAGACGTCTGAGTCCTCCCTCCACTACTGCAGCTCCCCGTTATCAGACGTCTGAGTCCTCCCTCAACTACTGTAGCTCCCCGTTATAAGACATCTGAGTCCTCCCTACACTACTGCAGCTCCCCGTTATCAGACATCTGAGTCCTCCCTCCACTACTGCAGCTCCCCGTTATCAGACGTCTGAGTCCTCCCTCAACTACTGTAGCTCCCCGTTATCAGACGTCTGAGTCCTCCCTCCACTACTGCAGCTCCCCGTTATCAGACGTCTGAGTCCTCCCTCCACTACTGCAGCTCCCCGTTATAAGACATCTGAGTCCTCCCTCCACTACTGCAGCTCCCCGTTATCAGACGTCTGAGTCCTCCCTCCACTACTGCAGCTCCCCATTATCAGACGTCTGAGTCCTCCCTACACTACTGCAGCTCCCCGTTATCAGACGTCTGAGTCCTCCCTCCACTACTGAAGCTACCCGCCATCAGATGTCTGAGTCCTCCCTACACTACTGCAGCTCCCTGTCTGATTATTGTTTACCATCTGTACCAAACTTGTTCCTCGGTGTGTCAGTGATGTGTCCATTCAACCCAACCAAATCAGTTCTTCATTTGTCCCCCTGGCGTCCCCCTGGCGTCCCCCTGCTCTGAGACGCTGTCCATATGCTCCCGTCACGGACATCCATCCTGCTCTTCTTACTGTGAGCTATTTCTGGGTGCTTGTCACCAGAGTCCCTGGAACGTGTTCTGATATTCAGACTGAAGACAGCGCGTCCCCTCCTCCCCATTAGTGCACACGCACAAAAACACTAATGTTTTTGAAAACCTCCATGGCACTCAACAAGATGGAGGTCATGTTCTGAGGTTTTTCTCCATAAAGGAGCGATTCATTCTTGTGGTTTAGAGCTATTTGTCTAATGTAAGACAAACTCACAAGAGCAACAGAAACATCTTACCATCTGCCTCTTATTCTCTGTTAGGTGGGCACCAATAATCCCCAGAAAGGAACCGAAACCAAGCTAAAACAAACCAACACACACACACACACACACACACACACACACACACACACACACACACACACACACACACAATACTGTTACTGGTTTGGTATTACAACCTTATATTGCTTATATTGATCGGTACTTCAGTAAGCATGAAGACGTTTCACCATATCAGTCAGATTAAGGTCAGGTGTTAATGAAGATGTTTCATCGTTTCAGTCAGATTATGGTCAGATTATGGTCAGATTATGAAGATGTTTACTCTGTAGATCAACTACCCTGGGCAGATAATCTACTGCAGGCTCCCAAACGCCCATAGTGACAGAAAGAACATCACATCCTTTCTCAGTACTTTCTCAGTAAGATTCTCCATGATAATGGATGTAGGCTGTAAATAACTACATAAGGTTTTCAGTCAAACGCGGTTCTAAGCGTTATCACTCACGATGACTCCGGGGTAGTAGCCTCCAACAGTGATGTTCTGTGTCTTCGTTGTTGCGGCCAACCCGAACACCAGGATGAGTACCGACACTATGAGCAGCATGGCCGTCACCACCACCGACTTCCTCTTCCTCCGTTTGAATGACCCTACACAGGTGACAGGGTGGCCCAGTGTTGAAACACTTCTTATCTGAGTAAACATGCTTCCTCCAGCTTGTATCGTTTTTGACAGTTTCATCATCTTATTTACTGCCAGGCAAATACACACAGACATCTGAACATCATTGTTGCCGTTTCATATGTATATTGTTATCTAATGTGCAGATGTCTAAAGCCATATTGATTTTAAAGCCAGTTTGTTTGCCTGTTTTAATTACAGCCATGCTATATCCAGAGAAACGACTTATACTCTCACGAAAATGCTAATATATTAAGGCTATTCTGTCATTTCTATTATCTACATAGAAGGTACCAAACATATCACTGCTGTCTGTCATGTACAGGTAGGTATGTCTGTGCATCTAGACCACTGTTTAGCTCATATCAAATTCAGTGTCAGTCACTATTTAAAAACATTGCAGGTTCGGAAAAGGAGAACAAACAGAATTTAAGTAATCAGTCTAAATCCTTCGGCACATCTAGAATTTAGTATGTTTCCTATAGGCACCGGTTAAACAAGGGAGAAGGCGTTATTATGAGGTGTAAATAAAACATAGCTTATCAACCTATAGCTTGTTGAGCAATGAACGTTTCATAAATACAGACATGAAAACAAGCAGAGCGGAACCAGTGCCAGCAGTAGTCACACATCCCGACCAGCACCGTGAACGGTGTTGACCTTGCACGTACCCCTCACGTCCGACACTGGTGTACCCCCGGCTGGAGCGCTCGGTCCCCTCGGCATTTTATTCTGATTTTATTTAACATCGGCTAGCATACAGTTATGATTTAAGGTTAAACATTAAACACCTGAATAAGACAAATGTAGTTTCCTCGCTAATACTTAATGAGTAGAAAACCTCCGTGTTCGGCTGCATCCTCTAAGAAGCGCAGTTCGCTTCTGCGTCTGTTGACTAATAGCGGCGATCTCCCGAATGGCGAGTGCGCATGCGCAGCATTCTAGCCGTTTTAATTCAGCACGTTTGGAGCAATTGGACATGAAATTAAGATTTCACAGCCTCCATTAAAACTTTAGATGCTGGCAGAAATCCATGACCGAAATTGTTTTATTGGCCATGGCACATTTGAAATACCATGAAAATATGGTGGGGTCAGATGGTCAACTGAGTCATTTATTTTGAGGAAGGGTAACCCACTCTGTCTGTCTGTCTGTCTGTCTGTCTGTCTGTCTGCGTTTTAGTTTCGGCGTAGATTACACAGTGATTAAATCATTTCCTAAATTTGCTGTAAGCTATATATGACATCAAAACATTACCAGTACAGATAGTATGTTTGTGTTAGTGGTTATAGTTGGACAATACTAGAGGACTCAGGTGTAAATACACTTTGGCTATATTTGTTTGCGTTTTCTGTATGCTGATGTGCTAAATTTATTACACACGGGATTTTTTCAGTACTCAGTCCTTCTTATATTCAAGTATACTCAGTAGTTATTATTTCTTAGCGTCCTGAAAAGGCGGTTAGTTTGGGCTTGTATGTAAATTACGACAAAGCAAATCATAAAAACTAGTTCACGTTACTCTTCTCTGTAGTGTGGTGCGAACTATATGTGAACAGAAAGTAGATTATCTTCAGAACTGTTAGATGTTCACGTGTTAAAAATTACGCTTTGACTCGTAAAAATATATTTAAACTTCATTCCCCCGTCAAGACTGACAGGATTGTAGGGTGGTAATCCTGGCAAAAACATCTGTAGCGGATGGGATCAAACCACACACCAGCACAACTGACCAAAGTCATGAGGACACTCACACACACACACACACACACACACACACACACACACACACTCTCTCTCTCTCTCTCTCTCTCTCTCTCTCTCTCTCTCTCTCTCTCTCTCTCTCTCTCTCTCTCTCTCTCTCTCCAGGAAATTGTTTGTGCAAAAAATAGAAATATATGTAGTTAAGAAGATGAATGTGGAATCTATTACACAGAACTAGTATAACAATCTTAAACTGTTTCTTTTATCAATGATGGTCTTGAGAAGTATATAATGTAACTTTTTCCAGCAGGAATGAGAAACAAAGGCAAAAATGAAGCGAGCGCGCCACGCCGTGGCCACGTGGAGAATTACACAAATGAAGGGGACAGATCTGGCTCACTCAAATCCGATAAAGTTAATTGTAGGAAATGTCGCTCTGGAATAGAATTTCATTTCATATTCCATTAACACACTTATATAAGGGAGGCCAGGTAATCCCAAACCACCCCACGATGATATTAAGATGATTGTTCTTATTCTGCTTACTTACACGTTGTATCCCCCAAACAACAGCCACAATTGTGCATTGTGTCCATATATTTTAACATTTTGGCAAAATATGAGGAAGGTATTATCAAAAATTAGTTACGATTTGAATATGCATTGGCTTCCCATAACGGTTTAAGTGTGCATCAACTCTTATTGCAAGTTTCACAGGTGTCTATGTGCTTGTGAAGTATAAATGTGCTTTAGTGTTGTATCTTTTTAAACTAAAAGCGTCTCTTCAGTGTGGCCCGAGTGTGAAGCTCCTGCTCCTCTAAATAAGGACCAGGGGGGATGGAGCAGATTTTCCATGACGACATTTCTATTCAGACTTGAAAAAAACAGCCGTTTCACAAGCGAACAGAGTACAACGTGACTGGGGTACAAATATTTAAGTTGATGACAAGTGTCGGGATTTATTATATCCTAACCCTTGGCTGCAGTGAGAGTACAGCTATTGAGACTGGGAGGTTGGAGGCTTGCAGTGTTGTGCCATGCATGACTTAGAAGGACATATAGATGAGAGGTTCTCTGTCAAAACTGCAGTAGTGAAGTTGCATGAAGGCGAGAAGGTTAGTGGAGTGAACACCGACCCCGCCTGACTGACAGCACCACGTTAGATTAGGAAATAACCCAATAATAATGTGGCGAGGTTTGAACAGGACTGGTTTAGTGAGGCTGTCCGTGCGTGTGCGGAATACCGCAGGAACACCAGAGTCCGGTGCCAAAGTGCTTGAGGGCTGGACCCCCCCTCCCCGTCCCACCCCCACACTCTCTCCACTCTCCTCCACTCACTACGGGGCTCGCCGTGTAACCGGGAGCGTCTCCGCCATCAGGACCAAACACACCAACTCTTAAGAAACTTCCTTCACTAAACGACCTGTTACATCCACGTAGAGGCTTCATCTCCCTTCACCGCGTGTGTGCGACACTTCTGGGTGTAGTTATTGTACTTTCTTTTGTCCAAGAAGATTCATTTGTAATACCCAATATTTTATCTTTTTCTTTAACGTTGTAAAAGTTTTTTTTTTTGCCTTTTTTTTGGGATCGCCTACAACTTTATTTTGCTGGACTTCGGTTCCGTTGAAGTGGTTTTGGGCCGTGGTGTATGTGATTGGGTTATCAAGTGCTTTGATTGTTGGGGAGACTGATGGAGGCTGTGAGCTGCGCGGGAGGTGCCGGGCCCGGTACCGGTACCGGGGGGGACCTGCTCCTCGACACCTCCGTGTCTAAAGCGGTAAGACGAGATCTTCGTCTGCAGCATCTGTCGTTGTGAGACCCGAGTATGAGCCATAAGAGAAGCACACGGCCAGGCGAAATGTATTTTGGAAAACAGCTGCTAGTAGAGTAGCTTTTAAATATCTTATATTTGTAATTTGATTGTGTTCGGTGCTTTATCTGTTACACCACAGGCATGATTTAAGTGCAGCCATGTAGATGTCGCCGTTATTCATTTGTGTGGTGATAAAAAAGAGAAAGCCAAAGTACAAAGTGTCTCTGTGGGGAGTTGAGGCTCCGCGGTGGAGTTCAGATGGAGATCTCAGTGTGTGCTGTGATTCAGTGGTGAGAATCAGTGCCTCACATCTGGCTGTAGACTGACCTCGCAGTCCCACCCAGCTGCTGGCGTGGAGCTCCCCCTGGTGAGGGCCAGCCGGGTCAGCGGCCTGCGCTGTCTCACCCAGGCACTCCACACGGATTGTGAATGAAATGGGTTTTTTTGTCTTCACACTGTTCAGTGAATGCCAGACTCAGTTTATCTCATTCCTTGAACACACTATTCACTCCCTAGTATCCTCCTTAAAGTACTAGTTACATAATCTACTCTCCGGTCACCACATGTTTTAAAATGAAATGTTTTGTCGTATTTGACCTTTCTTTGGGCAGTCTGCTGACTTTAGCACTGCCGTTTAGCAAGGCTGGCTGGCCAAATTCGACCAGCCAGACGGACATGTGAAACATCTTCTGTGTTGCTTTACCCTTCAGCGTGCTGGGTCCATGCACAAGCACAGTCACGAGCTCGCAGAAGCTCTGGAGGTGGAGCAGGAGGGCCTGGTGGAACACCAACCCCTGGAGCAGGACGATCTCAACTTCGAGAGATGGAAGCCCAAGCCCAAGCCCAAACGCACGCTGCACGAGAAGATCGACGACCTGAAGACATACCTGTGGAACCCTGAGACCAACGAGTTCATGGGCCGCTCGGGGAAGAGCTGGAGTGAGTAGAGATGTTGGGCATGGGCGACCTCAGCTCCCGTCTCTCGCTCGGACCGCACGGCCGGGTTAAGTGTGCGCCATGACTCCTGTTAGTGGCGTGCTGTCTGTGAGAAACACAGGAATGACCCGCATGTTGTGTGTGCTCTCATTTTTGGTTTTTACACTAGCTTTTTGGAGGCCAGGATGAGACAAGAAAGCATGTGTGTGTGTGTGTGTGTGTGTGTGTGCGGCTGTGTGTGCATCTGTGTGTGTGTCTGTGTGTGAATTAAATGTTTACATAGGTGCACAGATAGCTTGGAGAAATCTTGACAAAAACAGACTGCCTGGGGAATAGTTCACAGTGGGAGAGCAACTGTCGCTGTCCGTTTGCTGGCCAGTGATCACATGACTGTTGCCCCGAAAAAGCCCTCTCCTGCCCCTTCCCAAAGCCCCCCTCGACCTCCAGACCAGCTTGAACACACTCCGTCCCCCGTACACACTGGTATATAGCGTCACATAAGCAACCCCCTCCCTGAAACTCTGAGCAGGCCGGAATAAGAGATCTTCAAGACGACCTTTCTGGCAACAGACACTTCCTGTTTGTCCAGTCAGTGACGACAGACCATCTTTGCTGACGGGACCTTTGATACGGGAACATGTCTGAGTCCCCATAGACCAGCACGCTCAGTCACACAGAGGTCTCAGAAAACCAGCGACGGTGTGAGCGCTCAGCCATACTGAAGCCCCTCACAGCAGACACAGAAATTGTCTTTGTCAAACCCTTTTGAACTCATTCTGTACTAGAGACGTGAGTGGCTGGGGTCTTACAACGGCATAGCGGGCGTGGAGGATGGCGGGGGTGAATTAGGAGAGTGTCAGAAGGTTCAAACTGAATGAGCCGTGACTCCTGTGTTGGTGAGCAGGGGGAGGGGCCTTGTGAGTCTGTCGTGTGTGTCTTCTGAAAGCAGACTGTGAAGGCCTCCTGATGCCAGAGGGGGGTGATCGGGCTCCTTGGAGCTCAGCCGCGGCCCTGGGAGGCTCCAAAATGCTGTCAGTCTGATGGCCACCGGAGGTTCGCTGTGTTCCTGTGTTAAAGGACAGCTGGGAGAGTTCTCAGTGGGCTTGAACAGAGACGTCTTTGTGCCTGGGACACACCAGGCTGGCTGCAACCAGGACGCTGAGAAATGGGCAGCAAAGCTAAAGCCATTTCACTCTGTGACACGTCCTGTTTGATCAGTGCATAATGCACACTTAATTGGAAATTACAAAAACAATCACTGCAGTTAATTTCCACCAGGACTGGTGTGCTGAGGGTCTAAATAAAGAATCAGTCCCCTGACTCAAAGAATGCGATCAGCTCTCTGACAGATAGAGCTGCATGAATGAAAATGTAATGATCAGTCACATAGTTTCATTTCATTAAGACTCAGTATGCTCTGTGTCTCCATTATTTCATACAATGCTAAGAGGTCATAAGTGATTGATAACTGTGTTTCTCCCTGATTTATTAACCTTCAAAGGCTGGAGAATCACAATTCCTCCACAAGAACTTATGCCTTTCTGTTTGGTCTCTCCTAGGTCTCATTCTTCTGTTTGGTCTCTCCTAGGTCTCATTCTTCTGTTCTACTCAGCATTGTACATTTTTCTGGCAGCCATGTTTGCTGGCTGCATGTGCTGTCTGATGTGGTCCATCAGCCCCTACAGCCCCACCTACAATGATAGGGTCATGCCCCCAGGTAGGCATCACCCTCACGACAGGGTCATGACCCTCACGACAGGGTCACCACCCTCACGACAGGGTCACCACCCTCACGACAGGGTCACCACCCTCACGACAGGGTCACGACCCTCACGACAGGGTCACCACCCTCACGACAGGGTCACGACCCTCACGACAGGGTCATCACCCTCACGACAGGGTCACGACCCTCACAAAAGGGTCATCACCCTTACGACAGGGTCATCACCCTCACGCACTTTGTAGTTATGAGTTTTACATAACAACATAATTTTGACATGGTGTCACAGTGATATGGAGATTGGTGTTTACCCAGAATTCTAATTGCAAGTCCACATTTGAGTCTCTTGTATTGAGTTCGACAGGTTCTGGTTTTGTGTTGGAATGTTTTCTTCCCGTTTGAGTTGTATGTTGACCCATACTGCATGACCTTCTGACCCATACTGCATGACCTTCTGACCTCAGCTGCTACTCACCGTTCTGCTCAAAGGTATGACCATGACACCACGTTTCCATGATGTCCATGGGTTGGTAGTTCTCTTCAACGCCTCTGACCGCCACTCGTGGAAGAAGTATGCAAAGGCGCTGGAGAGTCAGCTGAAATGTGAGTGGATGATGGGGGGGGGGGGGGGGGGGGGGGATACCTTGGTTCCCCCTGCTCCACACACCTGTCCCCACACACCTGTCCCACACACCTGTCCCCACACACCTGTCCCACACACCTGTCCCACACACCTATCCTACACACCTGCCCCACACACCTGTCCCACACACCTGCCCCACACACCTGTCCCACACACCTGTCCCACACACCTGTCCCACACTGTCCCCACACACCTGTCCCACACACCTGCCCCACACTGTCCCACACACCTGCCCCACACACCTGTCCCACACACCTGTCCCACACACCTGTCCCACACTGTCCCCACACACCTGTCCCACACACCTGTCCCACACACCTGTCCCACACACCTGCCCCACACTGTCCCCACACACCTGTCCCACACACCTGTCCCACACACCTGCCCCACACACCTGCCCCACACACCTGTCCCACACACCTGTCCCACACTGTCCCCACACACCTGTCCCACACACCTGCCCCACACACCTGTCCCACACACCTGCCCCACACACCTGCCCCACACTGTCCCCACACACCTGCCCCACACACCTGTCCCCACACACTTGGTCCACACACACCTGTCCCCACACACCTGTCCCCACACACCTGTCCCACACACCTGTCCCACACACCTGCCCCACACACCTGCCCCACACTGTCCCCACACACCTGTCCCACACACCTGCCCCACACACCTGTCCCACACACCTGTCCCACACACCTGCCCCACACTGTCCCCACACACCTGCCCCACACACCTGTCCCCACACACTTGGTCCACACACCTGTCCCACACACCTGCTCCACACACCTGCCCCACACACCTGTCCCCACACACCTGTCCCCACACACCTGTTCCACACACTTGGTCCACACACACCTGTCCCCACACACCTGGCCCACACACCTGTCCCACACACACCTGTCCCACACACTTGGCCCACACACACCTGTCCCCACACACCTGGTCCACACACACCTGGTCCACACACACCTGTCCCACACACCTGTCCCACACACCTGTCCCCACACACTTGGTCCACACACCTGTCCCACACACCTGCTCCACACACCTGTCCCACACACACACCTGTCCCACGCACCTGCTCCACACACCTGTCCCACACACTTGGTCCCCACACACCTGTCCCACACACCTATCCTACACACCTGTCCCCACACACCTGTCCCACACACCTGTCCCACACACCTGCTCCACGCACCTGTCCCACACACACCTGTCCCCACACACACCTGTCCCACACATTTGGTCCACTCACCTGGCCCACACACCTGTCCCACTCACCTGCTCCACACACCTGTCCCACACACTTGGTCCACACACACCTGTCCCACGCACTTGGTCCACACACACCTGTCCCCACACACCTGTCCCACACATTTGGTCCACTCACCTGTCCCACACACCTGTCCTCACACACTTGCTCCACACACCTGTCCCACTCCTGGACACAGAGAAACAGGGAGGGAAACTCTGTTTTGAATCCTGAGTGTCTCCACACGCAGCTCCACTTCAGTGCCCTGCAGGAGGACAGCTGTGGTACTCGTGTCTGAGTTATTTATGGTCTCTCTCTCTCTCTCTCTCTCTCTCTCTCTCTCTCTCTCTCTCTCTCTCTCTCTCTAATGATTCTCTAATGCCCTTGGTGTGCTCCATCAGCCTACGATGATGCAGTTCAAGAGAGGCGTAACAAACCGTGCACGGAGGACAGCTACTTCATGCAGGACGACCTGGAAGAGAGCGCGGAGCGAAGGGCCTGTCAGTTCAAACGCTCCTGGCTGGGGCCGTGCTCCGGGGGCCAGGACAAAGACTTTGGCTACTCCAAGGGACAGCCATGCGTCCTCCTCAAAATGAACCGGGTGAGTTGATCGTCCAACACACATCATGAGCAGGAAAGGAAGAGTGCTGGTGTACGCTTTACTGACATCTAGTGGATAAAATCAGCATGTACAATAGAATGAAACAAGGCCATTTCAACTTGGCGTTGTGATTTGACGATAATACTTCTGGTAAATGTTGTGCTGCCTGTCGTGCTGTCTTTGCTCTACAGATTCTCGGCTATTTACCTGGTCAAGGCACTCCAGTAAACGTGGCGTGTAGTGTTAAAGTTAGTATCAGCACTTCACGGTTCATACTTTCTCACAGTACAGAGCTGTCGCCTCTGATCGTGTAGCTGGTCGTGCACACTCCCTAAAGCGCACTGTGTCAGGTTCATCTGTCTTGTCTCCTTAGAAAGGGACGGCCGACAGTCTCGGAGAAGTTCATTTCTTTCCAAAAAACATTTTCAACTTGATGTACTATCCATACTACGGGAAGCTCAGACATGTAAGCATACGCTGGAGTTTCCTTACGCTGCATCTCACAAGCACCAAGTTTTCAGATGTTGAATTTACTTATTTTCTGTATTAATATTTGCGTGGTGAGCTTTCAGAAGCGGTGAGCTGCAGATTTGAACTTTCAGCGATGTTTTTGTCGTCTTGTTCCCGGCTTCGTCCAGGTAAACTACAGCTCACCGCTTGTGGCTGTTCAGTTCTCCAAGATCCAGTTTGACACCCACCTGCTGGTACAGTGTAAACTACACGGCAAAGGCATCATCAACGACTCGCCCACCGACCGCCACCTGGGCAGCGTGTCCTTCTCTCTAGAGGTCGGAGCATAAGTGTTGAAGCATCTCTAGAGCATCTTCTCAGTGTATATGAGGGTCACCTGCTCCACTGGGGTTTCTTTACCCATTTCTCCCCCACCACGGGATCTTCTCCCTGGATTTAGTTCAGTGTTATCACCATATTTGTCCACAAACAAAATACCCCAGTAGGCTAATAGAGAGTAATTTTAAAAGGTGCAGATATTGTCATTACAGAGTATAATATTTAGAATTTGGATAAAGGAGTACGTTTCCAAACGTTTGATTCATTTTATCACCCAATGGTATTTGCTAGACTATGTATTACAAATCACAAATGTAGTTATTAGACAAGCTCATTGAAATGTAGACATACCGTAGATGATATATGGTGGGTCACACTTGTGTGAGTGGAGTGTAGAAGATTAACCTGAAGGTCTCTACCTTAAGTCAGAAGGTACATATGTGTAGTTGGTACATGACTCTAAATGACAAAGAAAAAAAAAATCAGATTTCTATTTTGGGTTTTGTCACAGTGACTCTTTGTTCCTTTGTACAAATCAAGAGTTGTGCGTTCTGTAGGCCATAAATGTGATTATTTAGCAGATTTAAACGCTTCACTTCCCTTAATAAAACAAGGGCGACATCACTGTCCAAATAGTGTTCCAAATATTAGATATTTCTATTATAAAAAAAGTTTAAAGGAATATTCTAACCTACCAAAATAAAAACATGTATTCTGGTATATGGCTGGTAGTCATGCCATCCAGCTCGGCCTGTTTAAATAAGGCTTCTGTCCTTAGAAATGTGAAAGAACAATCTGTTAAATAATCAGAGTTGAATGGCCTTATTAAAATAATACCTTTAAAAGCCAACTGTCATGTTTAACACGATCACTTTGTTCATTTTATAACAATCAGTGGTGCTCTAGGATGAATGATCTCTATATTACATGAACTAAACTGATTTTAGTACAACTAAATTGTTTTTCCAGAGACAATTATATTTTACTGAGTTACAGAACTGATGTTCCTTTTAATTACCTTATCAGAATTATGAAGTTTATTTTCTTGTTAGTTAACGGTTCACCATAAACCGCCCTCTCTTCCCACCGTGAGCGTTCACACACACACACACACACACACACACACACACACTCTAACACGGTCCCATATCCAGAATTGTTTTCATACTCTATATAGGGTGGGAGAAACACACTGTTCCTGCTTGGTTCTCTGTGAGAAGGATTTCAACAGTATTATTTATTAATTGTATTTGCCTGATGGTACAATCCGTTATCAACTGTGACAACTCTGTGGACTTTGGAAACCGCATGTTGGGTGATTTAGTTGAATGCAGTGAAAAACAGATGTACCAGCTCATGTTTTAAACACTCCTAATGGTCTAGTCAAACAATAAAGATGGAACTGAATTAACTCCATTAACAGGGTTGGCTGGCTTTCTACATTGGACAAATCCCTCCATAAACAACCTTGTGACATGTTATAAAAGCACTACATAATAAAATTGACTTGACTCTGTACAACTGCAGTCTAAACATGTGACGCAGGTGGTGATCTTCACATGTGTAAAACCTTCTGACACACCTGCTTTATTACCTGTTCATCTTTCACTTTCTGAACAAGGTTGAAATCTTTCCCCAGATCATTAAACACTGTCCAGAATTGAAGTGACACTAGAACTACTCAATCTTCAGTGTTCCTGATCCAAGCCGATTCATGTTCACTAGAAAGCACGCGTGTTAGTGACTGAACACACGTGTGTTGAATGAGGCAGCACTGGCGTTAAAGAGAAACCTCAACACAAACCACAACACACTGCAATACCAAAAACAGCAATTTTATTTTAGTTCGTCTCATTGAAACAAGACAAGCAATTTTACACTGACCAAGACCGGTCTCATACTGAGCAGAAGGCCGAGCTACCACAAGGCACAGCGTAGTGAGGCTGACTGCTTTCTGCACTCCAGGTGTTCTTCCCCTCACACAATGCCTTACAGTGAAGAGGAACAAAAAAAAATTCCTACACACCCTGGTCTGACATCTAAGTCAAACTAAAGATTTCACAATCAAAGCATCAAAAGAAAAAAAAAAAAAAAAAAAAAAAAAAACCTGGTAATTAGACTAAACATTTAGTGTACTGGTGAGATACAAGTGTAGCCAACAATTAGGTTGATGTGGAAACCTGCATTAAAACACTGCCCACATTACACCACCCGTCCCTGACAGGGGACCCCATCAACCAGGGGAAAAAGGCCTGTCCACATTCAAAACGCTGGAATAACCTCTGCCAGATTAGTGTCTATTAGGCAGGGAGTGTGCTGGGCGCAAGGAATACACATTTAGTTTGTGAGCAGCACATAGAAACAGGCCAGGAGTCGGTTCCTCGCCCCTTTCTACACACCCACCTGCAATTTTGTGCAGAACTGAAGCTTACATTCAAGGGTTAATAAAGTCCGAGTCCTAACCCTAACAGTTAACCATTCAGACATGTCACAAACGGCATGTAAAGCAAACACTTGAGAAAAATAGATAACTAAAAAGCAGAATTTCATGCATGTTGATCTCATGCAAAGGCAGCAGTTATTTGGCCAGTCTGAGATTATGCTAGAAGCCTCAGGAGAAGCCCTCATCCAGCCCGGAGAACCAGCAGCAGCACTGATGCTCGTTTTAGTAGAGAGAAAATTAACCAGAAGCTTGGAAGTCACAGAAACGGGTAAATTACTTAGTGATATTCAGGCTGAAGGGGCAGGTGTAGAAAAGCTGGGAAACGAGCTCCAACGAACTCCCGCCTCATACAGACTGATAACCAGTGCGACTCTTCCGCCGACCAATCAGGTAAGAGATTAGCACAAGGACGATTAGGAGGCCGAGAGCCACGCCCACAGCGATCGGCACGAGAAAGCTCAAGTCTGCATCCAGAAAGCACTCCTCCGCTGTGGGGGGGGAAGAGAAGAGGAAATGGTGTTGAAACAAAGGGCTGGATTAGCAGGACAGACTGTAGGAGAAAGGTTGATGATCTAGGAGGACCAGGAGCGTTAGAGGAGAAAAGGAGTGATGTTAAAAGCAGAAGATTTGACTTCAGCAGCACAGAATTACTTTAAACTTCACAAATGACCAATCAGGGGTGCAGGGGTGCAGTACACTCGGAAGGTTCCATGTTAAAATTACCACCAATGATTGAAATGGTTTAGCCCAGTTGAAAGAAACATTAACCGAACTGTTGATAGCCAGAAGTCTGGCTCCTTTTCCTGCCAATAAAATAGGCGACCAAGACAACCAGCACAAGGACACACAGGGCAACGCCGACTGCTATGGGGACGATGAAGCTGTCGGACGGGTCATCCTGGCAGTGTTCAGCTGGAGGAGAGAGCAGGCATGTGAGAAGGAGCGTCAACACAGCTGCTCGGCGAGGTACCAAGGAGAGACATGGGTTAGGTACACATTACCAGTATTAAAGCAAGTTTAAACGCCATTCTAGTCCTATGAGGAACAGGAAACGAGACCAGAAAGCTTTTCAAGAACAATTTATTAAATTCATGTGATCAGCAATTCTTTAATTAAATCACACTTCTAAAAAGCAGCAGGCAGGAAGTCTCCCTTTTCCATCTTTAACTAGTCCTCAGATGTACCTTCAAATAAGGCACACGTCACGGTCCAATCAGCCTCCTTAACCGATCAGAGAAACAACCAACTGGGGTTCGTTTGTTTTTAAAATGTGCTGCAAAGCCATACTAACAGTAACTCAGTTTAGGAGGGTGACCAGAAGGGGAAAAAAAAAAAATAGTCAATGAAACAAAACCAAGTTTAACACGCTCACTTCTAACTGTTCAGCCTCTGTAGTGTAAGGTGCGATGATAACAATGCTTCACCATATCCAAACCCAAAGCACAATCAGACCTGCTGACCCACTGCACTGACAGAATGGGAAATAAATGACGTTTACAGCCACTGGTTTTACTACCTTCAAAAGCATCAGCCTGACGATGGGGAAACATCTGATTCAGGCATTACTGGTTCATGTAGGACTGAACTTGGCAGATCCAAGAGGAAAAGCAGTGGTCAGAGTGAAGCCCATGACATCACCATAGGAGCTGTTCACAGAACAAACATGTCTGGGAGAAGAACTTGTAGGTCAAGTGATGGAGCTTCAAGTTGCACGTCAAGCATTGTTATCAGAAGCTACCCTGCAGCAAAGGCAACACGGGTGCAGTAGTGAACATGCGACTGCCACACGCCTCCCAGTGCACCCTTCATAATGTATTCAGGTGCACGTTATTTACAAAGAGGTCAATATGGAGGGTAATGAGGTGTAGTCCCTTTGAATCCCATCAAAATAACTTATGAAAAGGTAATTGCCACAGTGAATGGACATGATTCACAATAAATAAACACCCACATGGGCATCAAAATAGTTTAAACAGCCAAAACCTGAAGTGGGTCTAGATCACTGCTGTGAGAAAGACACTAAAGTGGGTGCTCTGTGGAAACAAGTGTAAGGTCTTACAGCCATGGAGGAGTTAACTGGTAATGACGTTTCTTGAACGTGGTCAAAATGGTACAGTAATAAGACCTATAAACCCAATTTTGAGCTGGTAGTGAACCATCACTTGCTTCCAAACAAAAATAATAAAAGTTAAAGTGGGGTTAGGAGAGGAAACAACGGTCCTGGAACACTGCAGACTAGATATTTACTGTAGAACAGCCAAGATGTTGATGGATCAACACCACACAGGACACTTGAACTCCAACATGAGTCACTTGCCAATTGAGTGACTGGTTGCAGTGTCCCAGGATCAGTAAGATGACTTGCAGACAATTTGTGGATTCGTGAGGCTCTCATTACAGGGTCTGATATCCAACATAGGTCTTACGCCGACCAATCACGTATGCAATCACTACAATGAGAATCAAGCCAGCCAGAGCTGCACCAACAATGATGGGGACTAAGAGGCTGGCATCATCCACTGAACATTCAAGAGCTGCAGGCAGAAAGAACACGAACAAACCATGAGGGAGCAATATTCAAACAGCATGAAATTAGCCAAGTTCATCCGATTTCTGAGCACTGATTACAGCATGCTCCAGCATCAATGATAGTTAGAAATGGAAGCCAGCAGTGGATTAACGAGCGAGGACATACCTGTGCTGAACTTGTCATCGATCACACCAAAGGGCTGGACCTGAAGCTCAAACGTGTTCAGGGTGAGCTTGTCCGTGATGTTGTAGCTCTGCTCTTTCCTGCACATGTAGGAGCTGCCCAGGGACGCCTCCCACAGAGACAGGTTGGAGTTGATTTCCACAAACTTGGTTCCTACAAAACACCAAAGCCATTTCAAGCTCACGATGGGGTTTCACAACAGTGTGCCCCCCCCCCCCCCACCCCACCCCCGAGCATTACTCACCATTTCCAATGTCCACAGTGAAATTCAGCACCCTCAAGTGGAACTTATTTGTCTGCTACAGAAGGGGACAATTAAAGTGATTTTAGGTACACAACCTGTGTTCAGTCATGATTGAATGAAGCCTTTACACTGTACATCTATGGTAAACAAATTTAATGAAAAGATGAAGGCCTGCTTTACATCATGGGTGGACCTTTTAAAAAAAAAAAAATCACGATCAGATCGAAAAGTTGCACATTAATCACTCAAAAACCCAAATATTTAAATACTTACATTGGTAAACGTGAACTGAACTGCAATTTTGTCAGAAGTCAGCGTGAGCACAGCATCACTACCAAAACTTCCACACGTGCCATTGGCTGCTGTAACGTTGGGACTCGGATCAACATTAATAGTCTGCATTTTCGCTCCCTGAGTGGATAAAGAGTCGGAAAATAACACTTACAGGATGGTGATGACCTGCATTTTATAGTATTATAGTCCATTAGGATACTCAGGTGTTGCATCAAGAGTGCAAGGATAGTTTAGCACTGGCTCGTGTACATACCACACTTGAAATGAAGCTAAACTGGAGCCCCATCTTTGCCATCAGGCAGATGGAGGCGTTGGGATCAGCCCTGACAGAATAGTCTCCGACCGTGGGGTTGGGCAGTGGAGGAGCTGTGGTTGTAGGGGACGGGGTAGAGGTTGCAGCCGTGGTTGTAGCATTGGTGTGAGGCGTGGTTGCAGCCGTGGTTGTAGCATTGGTGTGAGGCGTGGTTGCAGCCGTGGTTGTAGCATTGGTGTGAGGCGTGGTTGCAGCCGTGGTTGTAGCATTGGTCTGAGCCGTGGTTGCAGCCGTGGTTGTAGCATTGGTCTGAGCCGTGGTTGCAGCCGTGGTTGTAGCATTGGTCTGAGCCGTGGTTGTAGTCGTGGTTGTAGCCGTGGTCTGAGATTCGGGAGTCGTTTCAGTAACGGTGGGTGTAGTGGGTTCACTGGTAGGTGTGGTGTCTGTTACTCCATCAGTAAAACTGTGTGGGAACAAGATGAGTGGTGTACCGGTTTCTTCTGTAGCTGAAGTAGGAACGATCCATTGATAGTCTGACAGAAGCACATCAGTACACATGACACCTGCAAAAAGATCACAGGACATACAGCAGCTCAAGACGGAGGTCCAGGTTACTGTAAAAGAGGCTCGTTAAGAGCAAACAACTCCAATTAACCTGCAGACTGAACACCAATTCAACACACCTGGGTCCAATACTTATTTCTCTGCAGACTGGTTAGTTAGATCGAGACACTAGATTAAAAGGGATCTTAAGATCACAGGAATCACCTTTCCAGCATACATAACTCATTTTGGCAGTTGCAAATAAAACTGGCATCATTACACCATGTTTACATCTATAGACAAGTCAATTAACGGGTGAAACCTGAACACGGCACACTGTCCACACGCATATAACAACTCCGATTAGGTTTTTCCATCAGGGTCCCAAGGAGGAGACAAGTGTGCTAAAACATTCAGTGTGAAAGTCAAAACTATACCTAAATCATGCCAACTGTTAGTGTTATATAATCCACCACGTTGACTTGATCTACACACTGACAGTACCTCCATGTTCAGGGTACAGGTGGTGAAGAGATCAAGGTCTGGGCACTAAACCCATTACATCACCACAATCATTAGCTTCAAGTAGATTACTGGAGTATCTCGCTGGTTTCTCAAGCAGTCACATGTTTAGGGCAGATTAAAGTTACAGGACAAACATGTTCACTTAAAAAAACAAGAACCAGCAGGAAGAGACACGACGCAAACTTAATCACATTTATGAGAGTCACGTCCAACCCGCCTCACTTTACTGGAGCCGAGTTGATGACATTTAACTCCAGTTAGTGACCCACACGTAAATGATCATGAACTGGCTCGTTTTGAGAGTCAGACAGCCCAGGTTCACGGTTTAAACCCGACAAACGCCGCACAGCAGCTCGTTTGGTGCCATAACTCGTAGTTATGAAATATGAACCAGAGGACCAGGTTCGCAGCACTGGGCGCGCGCACGCACACATGCACACGCGTTAGCCTGCTAGCTAACAAACACAACGCAGTTTAGCGCGTTAGCGTGTGAGGAGAAACGAGACGAAACGTCCCCGACTAACTCGACCTCCCCGGCCGCCTCCCCGACCTCCACCACCTCCCCCGGTGTCAAGAGTGTGCTGTGGCGCACTTAGTTTCCCCCCCCCAGACACCGCGAGTTTGTCCCACTTACTCCCGCCCCCGCCTCGCCGAGCTGCGGCCCAGCTGCGCCTCGCAGCCGCGGTGCTCGACCCAGAACGAGGCCGCCAGTGCGGGTCCGGACAGCGGGTGTACTCACCACTCAACACGACCAACACCAGCGGGGCACAAACGCAGCGAAACATGTTGGCGGTACCGTCACCAGGCTGCCGACAGAAGGAGGAGACGAGTGTGTGTGAGCGGGTCCTGCGGCGTTATAAAGCCCGATAACCAGCAGCTGATCGGAAGTCATATGACCGCTGGCCCGGTGTGGGGTTAACCCCTTACAGCTGGACCTGCCTGAACATTCAATTAGACTCTCATTAACTTACAGCCTCGCATTTAGTGCATCAATGAAAGTGCAGAAACGAAACGAGACTCATTTAATTTAATTAACACAGTTGGTTACACACACAAGGACGCACACATCGGTTTGGTGATTCCACAAATGCACAGCATACAGCATACTAACAAGACAATTACACAGACAGGACTAGGTGCCATATATTTAAAATAGAAATATGGTATTTAACTAAGTAAAAATAAAAATAATACATAAAAAACATAGAACAAAGATAGCAGAGTAGATTTAAGAAGGGCCAGATGAGAGAAATACATATATGTGAATGTGTATATGTGCAGGTTTGTGCAAAATCTTGAAAACAAGCTCTTATTTACAGGATAATATAAAGTTTTTACAAACATGCAAAGATGCATTCTTGTATTGACAAGTCAGGCCACAGTACGTGTGGGAAGTCCAGTTTAGAGTGGTATGGGTTTACAGCAGTTAACGCTTCAGTGTTGGACACTTACCACCCGACTGCTGCAGGCCAGGACAGCCCTTTAAGGCAACAGTATTCCCTCATGGCAATGGCCTCTTTCAGCAGTATAATGCACCTTACACCACTGTAACGACTGTTCAGGAAGTCTGATGAATATGACAAAGAGACTGAGTTGTCCTCTAGATTCTGATCTGCAGTCAGATACACGGAGGCCCCACTTCACAACTTACAGGTCTGGCTGCTAACATCTCATCTCCTTCTTTATCACTACAGTATGGTACAGTGTCCACTCTGCTGGAGTCTTGACATCTTTTCTCATTTGGTTGATGTTTGTGAAATCCCTCATCCCATCATATAACTGCCAAATTAAATTTGAGACCCCCCCCCCCCCCAACAATAACAAAGACAAATTTCATGGTGCAACTATTTGAAATATCTAACTTTCCTCTGTATGCATTTAAGGTTCCTGCAATTACAGTAGATATATTGTCATGTTTATAAAATGAAATGTCCACATGCTTAAATCTAGTTATATTCAGTTAGAGAAAGAGTTATAAATTGTAAAGGAAACTAAATAAACATTTTATGAAAATAACTGGAATGTATTATTTGAACTTCCAGAGAATGAAAAGAGGAAATAGACCTCAATTTCAAAGCATTGTATATATTTATCAAAAGTAGCAATTTAATTTCCAGATAAACTTAATAATCATAGAACCTCCAGACAGTATGATGCAAAGTTCCAAAGCGATTTTAAACAGTATTCTTTCAATTTACAACAATTATCAATTCAATGATTGTCAATTTGATTGAATGTAATAAACATAATGAGCAATATGTTATCTATGCTAATTTCTGTAGGTAGATTACAATAATGTTTTGTTTGTTCCTTGTACAATAGTTTAAAATCAAATGCAAATTATTTCTGTTAGGCTTTGAAATCGTCTCTAGGCGTAGATCATAGCCATCAGAGTTCACAAACAGCCCTCAGAGAACCTCAGAGGAGTTCTAGTCAAATACAGACCGAAGAAGATGTGTATTTAGACAACTGGTAAGAATAATCAAACAGATGTATGATTGGTGTTCTTATCTGGTAAGAAGGTACAGTGGAGACAGTCAGACTGGATGTGGGGGGTAGGGAAAGTGCAAAATAAACAGGGAACAAGCTATAAATGAATGAGTGTTGCCTCATACATGATATTCAAAGATGAAGGGACATATGTTCTGAATGAAGTAACAGATCGCTGAAGATGGAGACCACTGAATACCACAAAATACTCCCTTAACTTTGTATTAGGCATCAGTTAATATTTTTATTTTAAAATAGTTAAACATTAATTGAGTAAGCTTCGTTTTTTTAATTTTATATTTAGTTCACATCATTTTTAATGCGATTTTTAAATCCCTTTTATAAAAGTTTAGTGCGCCCCCTGGTGATAATGCCACTCCAGGGCCTTGATCAGAAGGAACCATGCTGATATTTCAGTGGCTAAGCTAACAGGCTAACCACACCAGTGTGAAGTACTTCCGGTAGGTCACCGTGTCCCCCCGCAAACTTTACCACAACTGTTCGTCCGCGTCCATATCGCGGCGCTTACGCGGCAACACACCTCTCAAAACGGAGTGAAAACCTCACACAAAGTGCACAAGTCGCCTTTTTGGAACAAGCGGCTGAATTTTAATCGAGTTGAGGAGCGGCGGTGTCCGGGAGGAAGCAGTAATCAACCATCTTTCCTCTGTCAGCAGTGAGAGGAGCGAGCGGGTCCGAGCGGGTCCGGTCTGGTGTCTGTGTCTCCATAAACACGCTCGGAACTGTCCCAATACTTCTGGAGACCACGCACACGGCCACGGAACTGTCCCAATACTTCTGGAGACCACGCACACGGCCTCGGAGCTGTCCCAATACTTCTGGAGACCCATCACACGGGACACACACACCGACGGCACCGCCAGGCGCGCAGCACTCGTGGATCATCTGATTCAGTATTTGTTTATTGATGTTTCCAACAGGTCTACCTTCCCCTAGCGCCCCACGGCCACAGGAGGCCAGATCTTCTGATGTGAGCACCGACAGCAGCTTCACCACCTCCAAGAAGAGGAGAATCACCACTGAGAGGGAAGACACCGACTCCCTGTCCTCGTCTCCTAAAGCCGTGTGCAACTCCTCCTCCACCACCTGCTCCTCCAGCTCACAGCACATCCAGAAGAGGCTGAGGTTTGAAGACCCGGTGGAGTTCATCGGTCTGGATGTGAAGATGGCCGAGGAGCCTCCAGCAGCGTCCTGCTCCAAGGCCAAGAGTGTCTTCTTGTCCGGGGGGGGACATCACGCCAACGGACTGACCAAACCCGCCGGCTCTGCCACCTTCGCCAGCAGCAAACCCGGAGCTGCCAAGAAACTTGTCATCAAGAACTTTAAAGGTGAGTTTGGGCTGGAGAAACATCTGCTCTACTCACTACTCACTTAATCTGCACATGAGTGGAGATGCTCCCTGAAGATCATCACGGTGATAAACACACACGCAGGTGTTTTGTGATTTAAGGTCAAGTTCGTGCTGCTTACACGAGTCAGAATTCTTGCAGTGCACGTTATACACCTGCAGAACCAGACACACCTACTTTTAACCAGTAGGTAACGCAGTTCGTACAGTTATATTTTAAATGGATGTTACTCATAATAAAATGATTGATGTGTAGAGTACAAAGTCATTTGAATCCTATGAACTATACTAGTGTGTGCAGTGTCCACGTTTTATTAGGTAAATGACAAATACTGTATGACAGTATCATATAGAATAATTGTTGCATATGCTTGCTTGGGCATTAATTTTGCAACTCAGTAGGTTGAGCCCACTTTCATTAATGCATTATAGCACTAACATATAAATAGAATATATAAGTTTTCCCTTTAGAGTAACATAGTGGATTGTGGGTATCAAGACTGGAGTTCACTTTACCTTTTAAAGGTAACAAGTTTCCCTTTGTTTCTTTATTTCTTGTTTTATACACTGTTGCAGTTATAGTTCCCTCTAACGTGCACACACTAAATAAACTAAAGTAAACATAAAACAAAATGCACAAATGCAGCTGATGTTTAGGGGGAAAAGTCACTTTCATGGCATTTATTTTGATTGCTAGTGGTTGACTCGGGTATTAGTACATTGGTGCTTTTCCTGTCAGGGTGGGGGGGGGGGGGGGGGGATTGTGAATAGTATGAATAAGTACAGAGTTGGAGTGTCTAAGGTGGGGGGGGGGGGGTTAAACAATTTCTGGAGGGTTTGTATGTTTATATAAAAACAAAAACATGCTTTACAATGAAATGCACATTATAATATATAGAATTAATGTTCAGAGTTCAGATGTCAATATTATTTATGCTGCATTGCACATCTTGTATCACTTTTCACAGAAAAACCAAAATTGCCAGAAAATTACACACTTGAGACGTGGCAAAAGTTGAAAGAAGCAGTGGAGGCCATACAGAACAGCACTTCAATAAAGTACAACCTGGAAGAGCTCTATCAGGTAGGAACAGCTCACCTAGAAGAGCTCTGTCAGGTAGGAACAGCTCACCTAGAAGAGCTCTGTCAGGTAGGAACAGCTCACCTAGAAGAGCTCTATCAGGTAGGAACAGCTCACCTAGAAGAGCTCTGTCAGGTAGGAACAGCTCACCTAGAGGAGCTCTGTCAGGTAGGAACAGCTCACCTAGAGGAGCTCTGTCGGGTAGGAACAGCTCACCTAGAGGAGCTCTGTCGGGTAGGAACAGCTCACCTAGAGGAGCTCTGTCGGGTAGGAACAGCTCACCTAGAGGAGCTCTGTCGGGTAGGAACAGCTCACCTAGAGGAGCTCTGTCGGGTAGGAACAGCTCACCTAGAGGAGCTCTGTCGGGTAGGAACAGCTCACCTAGAGGAGCTCTGTCGGGTAGGAACAGCTCACCTAGAGGAGCTCTGTCGGGTAGGAACAGCTCACCTAGAGGAGCTCTGTCGGGTAGGAACAGCTCACCTAGAGGAGCTCTGTCGGGTAGGAACAGCTCACCTAGAGGAGCTCTGTCGGGTAGGAACAGCTCACCTAGAGGAGCTCTGTCGGGTAGGAACAGCTCACCTAGAGGAGCTCTGTCGGGTAGGAACAGCTCACCTAGAGGAGCTCTGTCGGGTAGGAACAGCTCACCTAGAGGAGCTCTGTCGGGTAGGAACAGCTCACCTAGAGGAGCTCTGTCGGGTAGGAACAGCTCACCTAGAGGAGCTCTGTCGGGTAGGAACAGCTCACCTAGAGGAGCTCCGTCGGGTAGGAACAGCTCACCTAGAGGAGCTCTGTCGGGTAGGCACAGCTCACCTAGAGGAGCTCTGGATGGCGTACAGAAAGAAGTTTAGGTGGAGGAAATGCCTTCTCAATTCAAAGCGTGATACCACAGCACAGACTAGAGACAAGTGCACTCTGCAAATTTTCTTTCAGGATTGTCAGTATTTCTATTAATGGGATGTTTGAGTTTAGGCTGTTGTCACTAAATCATATATTTTTTTGCATTTTTAGGCTGTTGAGAATCTGTGTTCTCATAAAATATCTGCCAAGCTGTATAAACAGCTGAGAGCTGTTTGTGAAGACCACATCAAGGCACAAATCACCCAGTTCCGAGAATATCCTTCTCAGCATGACGAGTGCTGTCAGTATTGGAGGATCTGTTGTGTTCACTGAGAAAAACCCACAGTAGCCTAAACCCAGTAACTTCAGTAACCCACAGTTTACTGAAGTCTAATCAGTGTGAATCATGTGCTGTAGATCTCAAATGTAAATTGTTGTGGGGAAATATTGTACACATGTATTTACAGTTATTGGAAATATTGCACCCCCCCCCCCCCCTTTCCCCACCGTGACTTTTCTTGACCTTTCATGACCTTTCTTGCTTCCACGGAGTCCCTAGACAGCGTGCTTTTCTTGAAGAAAATAGACAAATGTTGGCAAGATCACTGCAGACAAATGGTGAGAGAACCAGTTTATTTATTCAAGTTTTCCGCCTCTCGTGTTTAAGGGGAATCTTAACTCGGAAACTAGACCTGTGATCTCCGTCATGTTGTGGTGTAATGAGAAGAGACCTGCTGTTGCTACTGTGTGGCCTCTTATAACGTCACATGCAGGCAATATTGCCAGTGTTATGTCTGTACTGACATCAAATTGCAATTTGATTAATTGCATTGTTGAGTAAAGTTTTAGATTTTGCTGTTAATGATGTTAATCATGTTGTACACTGCATTTTTGTATTTTATTTATTTTTTTGTGCGTGTTTGGATTCTTGTTGTCAGAGTTTTGGTATTTCTGTATGTTGGTCTATACAGACGTCAGTGGCTAGTGTTTAAACGTGAGCTCAAAACCGTGTCTTTTGTTTGTTTTATTTTACCAGATCATGATTAGGAGTATATTTTTGTTTTTGGATCGCACATATGTTTTACAAAATTCAATGCTGCCATCAATCTGGTATGTATCCCCTCCTAGTGGAACCTATCTTCATTAATGTCTCCACGGAGAGAGACACTCTTGGCTTCTCTGCTAACGCTCGAGTTAATTTTCTGATATGTGAAATGTCCCTTTTGAATCCTCTAGGGACATGGGACTAGAGTTGTTTCGTTTCTACATCATCAGTGATTTGAAAGTGCAGAGCAAGACGATTGACGGTGTCCTGCTGCTCATCGAGCGTGAGCGGAGCGGTGAAGCCATAGACCGTAGCCTCCTCAGGAGTCTGCTGGGCATGCTGTCTGATTTACAGGTACGACCAGGTGATGTGTCTGCGAGTCTGGCTGTGTGCGTGTAGGGCTGTCTGGCTGTCTGTGTGTGCGCATGTAGGACTGTCTGGCTGTGTGTGCGTGTTGGACTGTCTGTCTGTGTGCCCGTGTAGGACTGTATGTGTGTATCTGTGTATATGTCTGACTGTGAGTCTGTCTGTGAGTCCGCATGTCTGTCTGTCTGAACATGCGTGTCTGTCTGAATACGTGTGTGTTTGCATGTCTGTCTGTCTGCGTGTGCGTGTTGGCCTGTCTGTCTGCGTGTGCGTGTCTGTCTGTCTGCGTGTGCGTGTCTGTCTGTGTGCGTGTCTGTCTGTTAGGTTTCTTCATATTTGTTACAGTGGGTTTTGGGCCAGTTTCTAGTCTCATAGTGAGTCTTACAGGTCATTAAATTTCACTGTTAATTGAAAACCTATGTTGAAAATCTTTAAGAATTTGGTGTGAGACCGTCTCCATATTTGTTGTGTGTCTCCATATTTGTTGTGTGTGTCAGATTTGTATGGTATGTTGTCATGTATGCATCATCACATCAGAAAGTATCTGTTTTTATTTCTAAAACCAAATGTCAGTTACTGTCAACTACCAAGTATTTTTATTCCTTATATTGTCACTGAATCCTTTATTTAAAATCTTTATCCTTCCTTAAGAACAAAGGGTTATGGTTCATAAGCACACACGATCCTGACAATTCTGCTCTGACTTGTGGCCACTGATGGCACGTCTTGTGTCTGTTCACAGATTTATCAAGATTCGTTTGAGCAGCGTTTTCTGGAAGAGACCAACCGACTGTATGCTGCGGAGGGCCAGCGGCTGATGCAGGAGAGAGAGGTGAAGTGCATGTTGGGAAGGTTCGCCTGCTCCAGAGTGTGTATGCGTTCCTCTGATATCACCGACACGGCAAATCTGGAGCGTCCCTTCAGCCGTACACACCACACTTCAGCACGGTTCCTCATGATACGGACGTTCTCCACAGGTGCCTGAATATCTCCATCATGTCAATAAACGCTTGGAGGAGGAAGCAGACCGGGTCATCACGTATTTGGACCAGAGCACGCAGTAAGTGTGCTGAAGCCGTGCTCGGTGTTCAGAGATCACGCCGGATGGCCTTTGTCTTAAACGTAGTAGAGTAGCGGTGTGAGTGACTCTGTGGGATCTGTCTTAGAAAACCCCTCATTGCCACCGTGGAGAAGCAGCTACTGGGAGAACATCTGACCACAGCGCTCCAGAAAGGTGCCGGCTTAACCAAAACACACACAATCAAACGTGTTTCTCCTTCATCCGTGCAGCATGGCTGCTGTTTTGTGTGTCCCTCATGCCGTCACTCCTGTTTGGGGCGAGGATGTAGTTCACCCTGATGTAGTTTAATTGACTAAAACGTGTTGTTCTCTCAAAGGTCTGAATAATCTCCTGGATGAGAACCGTATTCAGGACTTGTCTCTGCTCTATCAGCTGTTCAGCCGCGTTCGAGGGGGCGTACAGGTGCTTCTGCAGCACTGGGTCGAGTACATTAAGGTAGGCTGCACACGCAGTCTCCAAGGCAACCCCTTGACCTCTGAAACAATAATTCAGCAGGAGTCAGTGCTTTAGCTTGTGATGATGATGATTTTGTAATACAGGCCTTTGGAAGTACGATAGTTATCAATCCTGAGAAGGACAAGACGATGGTGCAGGAACTGCTGGACTTTAAAGACAAAGTGGATTCCATCATTGATGTGTGCTTCTTAAAAAATGAAAAATTCGTAAATGCCATGAAGGAAGCTTTTGAGACGTTCATCAACAAACGTCCGAACAAACCTGCTGAGTTAATAGGTTGGTGACATCACGCTGTCTTACAAAACAACACGCATAGCAAACATGAGACTTGTGCTGCTTGGTCTGAAAGGGTTTTCTGTGTTTTGAGAGTGCTGCTACAGCCAGTGCCATTACAAATGTGGTTTGTTCTCCCCCGTAAAGCGAAGTACGTGGATTCCAAGCTGAGAGCGGGAAATAAGGAAGCTACAGATGAAGAACTGGAGAAGATGCTGGATAAGATCATGATCATATTTAGGTTCATTTATGGTAAAGCACTGATTACCCTCCCACCTCTGTCCTGGGGCTGGATTCACTCCGTATAAGGGGCGTGGGGTATAAGGGGCGTGGGGTATAAGGGGCGTGGGGTATAATGGGCGTGGGGTAATTCTGCTCTTCTGTGACCCGTCTGGTGTAATTCTGTGTTGCGTAGGTAAAGATGTGTTTGAGGCCTTCTATAAGAAAGACCTAGCGAAGAGGTTGCTGGTTGGAAAAAGTGCTTCAGTGGACGCTGAGAAGTCAATGTTGTCTAAACTGAAGCATGGTTAGTGCAGTTTTCTTCACAACACACGTGCGCACACACACAGGACCTTAACGTTTCAGAACAAAGCCATTTCAGTACGATCCTGACTGTTTCAGCACATTTCAGTGTGAACATTGATGTCATTGTTCTCCTAGAATGTGGTGCTGCCTTCACCAGTAAACTGGAGGGAATGTTTAAGGACATGGAGCTCTCCAAAGACGTCATGGTGCAGTTCAAGCAGGTATCGTTGTGGCTGCCGTTTGGTCAAGGCCAATGGGTCATGACTTGTTGAGCATCCAAATGTTTTGTTTCTCTGCTAATCCCTCTAGTACATGCAATGTCAGAACATCCCGGGGAACATCGACCTGACCGTGAACATTCTCACCATGGGTTACTGGCCAACGTACGTCCCTATGGAAGTGCACCTGCCTCCAGAGGTTTGTTTGCCAAAGATGAAAAGTTCTCTGAGGTTTTTAATATCTCACCCGTATGGATGAAGACACAGTTTGTGTTGGTTGTGTTGTTGTGTCCGTTCAGATGGTGAGATTGCAGGAGATCTTCAAGACGTTTTACCTGGGCAAGCACAGCGGGAGGAAGTTACAGTGGCAGTCGACTTTAGGACATTGTGTATTGAAAGCTGAATTCAAGGAGGTGTGTCAGTTCAACAATTACGTTTTCAAGACAAATTCTAGATCCCAGATTAGGAAGTAGTTTAAAAGGGATTTGGAAAATGGTTCCTTAATGAATGTGTCATTGAACAGTAATTGACATGCGCTGGTAGATGTATAATGCAGAAATATCGTGTGCTCTGGTGCGGAGGCTTTGAGGCAGCACAGGGTTGATCAGAGGCAGCAACGTTTGTGTTTTTGTCTTTGACTCTTCAAAGGGAAGGAAGGAACTGCAGGTGTCGCTGTTTCAGACGCTGGTTTTGTTAATGTTTAACGAAGGAGAAGAATTTTCCTTGGAAGAGATCAAACTAGCTACAGGAATCGGTACCATGTTGTTCTGTCATTTCACCCACTACATGCTTATATTGGAATTAAATCTCAAATCACTTTTCGTAAATGTATGGCCCTGTGGTATATACACATGTTCACATTGCTGTGTTCCAGACCTATTAATTGTGTTAGTCTTGGGTTTATGATGGCAGTGGTGAGTGACTGCTGTGTTGTGTGCTGTGTTGTGCAGAGGACGGTGAACTCCGACGGACCTTACAGTCCCTGGCCTGTGGAAAGGCACGCGTTCTCACCAAAACCCCCAAAAGCAAAGACGTGGAAGATGGCGACAAGTTTTCCTGCAATGATGATTTCAGACACAAGCTCTTCAGGATTAAGATCAACCAGATCCAGATGAAGGAGACCGTACGCAGTCTTGTTCTGTCCCAGCTTTTCATTCCATTGGCAGGATGCCTGAACTCAACAGGCTTTTGGTTTTATGCTTGATGCTGTGTTGCAGGTGGAAGAACAGGCTAGCACTACAGAGCGGGTCTTCCAGGACCGGCAGTACCAGATCGATGCTGCCATTGTCCGGATTATGAAGATGAGGAAGACTTTGAGTCATAACCTTCTGGTGTCTGAGGTGTACAACCAGCTCAAGTTCCCGGTGAAGGTGAGGCCAGACTCCATGAATGTGTAGGTGATGTGGGTAGATCACCAGTGTGAATACGCGGGTCTCATTCTGGTTCTGTTCTCCCTTACAGCCTGCTGATTTAAAGAAGAGGATAGAGTCACTTATTGACAGGGACTACATGGAACGGGATAAAGAGAATCCCAATCAGTACAACTATGTGGCTTAAAGAGAGGGAGAGAGAGAGAGAGAGAAAGATAGAAAGACAGAAAGACATTTGGAAGGAAAGTGGAGAATAACAAGAAAGATGGAGGCTGTTCTCAGTGAACATGAGGGATAAAATCCTTTTCTCCAGTTGATGTTCACATTAGCCTCATGAACCAGCGCCCGGCTACTGAGTGCTCACTCCACCACCAGGGCTGGTCAGGGCTGTTTTTCACTGGACCGCATGTCCATTAAACAAACACATACATTGTTCAGTTTCAGACCAAGTCATTTAAAATTGGACAATCCCAGACACACTTTCCTTTATGTACTGAAATGCAACCTGTATTTATTTTCAGAATTGGGTCTAAATACATTTGTTTATTGCATCCTTCTCTGTTTATTTTTAAGTCACATTTTCTTTTAATTCACTGTGTATCCTGTGCAACATGTACTTATCACTTGTGGGGAAATATGGAAAAAGATTACTAATAAAAGGAGACATTTGTTCAGTCAGTGTTGTATTAGACATGAGTGCATAACATTTGAAAATAAGATTTCACTTGACTCATTTTAATGTGACATACACACAGGAGCACAGTTGTGGTCAAAGGTTATTTTGAAATGAAAGGTTTATTCTGAAACATTGAACAACTGAAGCCAAAATTGGAAAAATTAAAATTGTGCCAAAAGATTTAAAAAATGCCCTTTTTTGTGGTGGGATAAATGTGTGCTGCTAAACACTAACCTGTATGTCATAGCATCTACTTTTTCATTTCATGTTTTTGTTTGTTGTGTGTGTGTGTGTGTGTGTGTGTGTGTGTGTTACTAAGGCTGGTCTTATGGCCACAGACTAAGCCAAAGGTTGGCCAGGATGGCGCTATTTGTAATTTCTCTGTTGAAAACATTGTTAAGTGACCTGTGTCTGTAAAACTGGCCCATTAGGTTTAATGCAGTGAACTGCATTGAAGTCAATACACATGGACCCTTTTCTCTGGAGGTCCAGTAGTATCTTTAAGAAGCACAGTATTTTAGTGTCTCCAAGTTTGTATATCCCGGACCTTCTGAGCAAGGCACATATCACACTGAGATCCTCCTCCATGGCACCATTGGATTAATAAGAGTTGTGTGACAAGTGTTTGGATAAATCATACTTAAATGAACAGTTGTCCAGTGTCTGAAAGAGTTTGTTTGTTTTATTTGTTCAAATTAAACAACTATGTTTCCATGATTACTTTCTTTTGCCATTTCAGTTTTCTTTTTCTGCCTTGTTTTACATGAAATTGTACACCTCTAGAGGAATTAAGACTTAATACCATCAGCAAAGTCCTCTATCATTTAACATATGCAAATGTTAAATTTGGAGAACATTTATAGGAAGAAAACTCAGAACAGAAGTCTCATAATTTGTGTTACTAGTCTGCAGGATCAGTTGTGCTTTGGAGAAGAAATATAACATACTAACTGCGTTCAGCCAATTGTCTATGTATGTACACCTTTCATTTGTATATTATGGGTTTAATATCGCCGAGCTTTAAACCACCCAGTCCATTAGTGACACTTCTAGAAGCGTCCACAGTTGGAGACAGTAGACTGGACGTGCAGCGTTTGTGTTGTGAACTTCATGTCTGCCCACTCCTGCGGGCGTGCGCCAGTGTCGCAGCGTTCACACGTCACAGGAAGGCGACACTGGGCAGGGCGCGTTGCTGTGGTTTCCTGTATGCCGTAAAGCGCTGAACACTGTCGCAAACCCGTCATACGCTGTTGAAGCGCTCCGCAGGATCACGGCGTGGCCGCTGAATTGTGTTTCTCTTCATTACATTAGAACTAAACACCTCGAACTTACGACGAAACACGCAGATAGAAACACGGGCAGCAAGCATGTTTAAAAAGTAAGTCTGGGTCGGGTCTGTTGGCTATGGTGGATAACAGCGGCCGTGCCCGTAATGGTCGGGTGTCTGGATTATTGTGTGTGTGTGTGTGAGTGTGTGAAGTGTTTGGGTTCAACGTCTGTGCCGATGGCGTGGAGAGTGTTGAGTTATTCCGAAAATGTCATTTTATCTAACAGTATTCAGCTAGCACGCTAGTTGGCCACTAACTGGGACCAGAGCTAGTTCACTGGTTACCAACCAGGGCCACTGGGACTGTCTTTGACTCTCTCTAACTGTCTTTAACTGTCTTTGACTCTCTCTAACTGTCTTTAACTGTCTTCGACTCTCTCTAACTGTCTTTAACTGTCTTTGACTCTCTCTGACTGTCTTTGACTCTCTCTGACTGTCTTTGACTCTCTCTGACTGTCTTTGACTCTCTCTGACTGTCTTTGACTCTCTCTGACTGTCTTTGACTCTCTCTGACTGTCTTTGACTCTCTCTGACTGTCTTTGACTCTCTCTGACTCTCTCTGACTCTCTCTGACTGTCTTTGACTCTCTCTGACTGTCTTTGACTCTCTCTGACTGTCTTTGACTCTCTCTGACTGTCTTTGACTCTCTCTGACTGTCTTTGACTCTCTCTGACTGTCTTTGACTGTCTCTGACTCTCTCTGACTGTCTTTGACTCTCTCTGTCTTTAAATGTCTTTGATTCTCTTTAACTGCCTCTAACTGTCCTTAACTAGCTGGATTAGCTTTAGTTTTTAGGGCAGGGGTGGCCAACCCGCGGCTCGCGAGCCGCATGCGGCTCTTTGCCTGGTTTCATGCGGCTCCCCAGCCGGTCCGCGGGCTCACCTGCACAAACGGGGCGACACACTGCTACATTTTTGTGGTGCGCGGTTAGTTTACAAGCCTAGCGAGCCGCTAATACTTTTAAAACCGGCGTAGTGGAAAACACGCATTTGACTGTCTTCACAGCTAATAATATACACTCCCCCCCCCCCCCCCCCCCCCGCTCAACAGATTACACTCGCCCATGTACGATGTGGCTCTTTGCCGTAACACAGTAAGAAAAGTGGCTCTTGGTCTATGACGGGTTGGCCACCCCTGTTTTAGGGTCTACCATCATCTTCCACGTCGTTATTCTGGTTCACTATGGTCCAGGTCGATGACCTTGCTGAAGAGATTATATTTGTTTTGCACGTTGAGTTAATGAGTTATGACTACTTAAGAACTTTAATTCTGCAAGTTGTAAAGCCAGACGTGTGTTGACTTGTTTTACATTTGTACCAACATGGTAGGATATTGAACTGGTAATGGTCAGTTCGACGTCTTCTCTTTATAATTGTTGGATGTTGTTTTGCAGTTAAAGCTTTGTGTTCAACAACAAACGTAACTTCAAAACTACACATTTAGTTTCAAGACTAGCTGAAGTAAATATATCCGAATATAAATTGATTATTTTCTGACTTCCTGTTGTTTTTGCTGTTACAGATTTGATGAAAAGGAAAATGTTTCAAACTGCATTCAGCTGAAGACGTCCGTAATCAAAGGCATTAAAAATCAACTATTAGAGCAGTTTCCAGACATTGATCCATGGCTCAATCAAATCATGCCCAAGAAGGATCCTGTGAAAATCGTGAGATGGTATAAATTACAAAACACAGTAATATCTGGATACAGGGAAACGCATACACGTTGGTGTAGCACACATGATGTACAGATAAACGGGTGGTTGGGACAGAGAGTCTTTATCAACACTGTTGAGACCTCTATCAGAATCAGGGTTCCTTTTTCTAGAAACCTTGTGTATTACTCTGCAACTTTTTCTGTGTTTGCATCTTTAACCACAGCACACTGCAGTACCTCTCTGGACTGCACGTGTAATACTACTTAACCTGCACCAGATTCCCCAATAGCACTGTAGAGTATTACACTGAACCCTCTCATTGAAGACGATCTCAACACTATTTCTGCGTGTGTGAACGGGGCCCTGCGTTCCTAGTTGGACTCTACAGGTTGATGTTTCTTTGCTGTTGCAGTCATGAACATATTGAAATTCTGACGGTAAATGGGGAGCTGCTGTTCTTCAAGCAGAGAGAAGGCACCTTCTACCCCACCCTCAGACTCCTACATAAATGTGAGTACTGACAACCACCTAAAGGCAGAAGTTCTATCTACAGCACAGCTAAAATGAATGGATAGATCTTTACGCTTATTACTGGATTTGCAATAGAAGACTGAGGATTATTGCCATTTTAAAATGTTCCCAGACCAAGGTGCCATTATTATAGTACATTTTAGGTTTAGGTGAATGAAATAATTACATGAAATGAACCTTATAGCTGTGCTTTGGTGCAAAAATAAAGACACATTAAACTATAACATTTTGGTTAGTGAAGTGCAGAACCTTTAAGTACAGCTATACTGAACAGGACCTTTTCAGCAACAGCTGTCTGTTCCAAGACGCCAGTATCCAAGATTTCTGATACATTCATTAAAACTTGCAATGGAGAACGTTTATTTGTGAGCTGATGAATGCTTGATGAATACCTCGTGTTTCACAGATCCATTCATTCTTCCACACCAACAAGTTGATAAAGGAGCGATCAAGTTTGTTCTTAGTGGAGCCAATATTATGTGCCCAGGACTGACGTCACCAGGAGCAAAACTCTACCCTGCTGGTGTAGACACAGTAGTTGTATCCTCTGAGTGACTGTATGTGGGTATATTTGTAATTTGGTATAATGTATTATTTGGTATGGGGTATTATAGTGAGTATATGAGAGATGAATACTCTGGTTTAAAGCAGAAGTGAATTTTGTCCTTGACTGGCTGTCAGGCCATAATGGCTGAAGGTAAACAGCACGCTCTCTCTGTGGGAGTCATGAAGATGACTGCAGAAAACATGTGAGTACCGTTACCCATTAACACCGACACTTCTGACGGGAGAGAGAACACATATGTATTATTGATTGTCAGTGACTTTATTGTTGATATTTATAATTGGCTCAGTTTTACCCCACTGTCCTGAACTGTCCTGAACTCTGTCCCGAACAGAGAAAAGGTCAACAAGGGGATCGGGATCGAGAACATTCATTATCTCAACGACGGGCTCTGGCACATGAAGACGTATAAGTAATAATGCAGAGGCGTGGGTGTGATGGGCGTTGTGAACTGCCATCACCAGTCTGCCTCTCTGCTGTACATCACTGGACTCTACTGCACACCATGCTGAAAGTCTGTCCACCCCACACTGATGCACAAATAAAACCTGCAGTCATGTCATTTGTAACTTTTCTGTGAAGTCATACCAGGATGTAACATTGCATTAACAAAATGTGCCACGCAGAACTTGTTTCTCCAGCAGCTGAACTGTCAAGAAAGGAAACACCCAGACACACATTCCGATTTCAATACTCTGGGTATAAGCTTATTTCATTAATAAATGTATGAATATGCTTTGTAATTTTAAATTCATCTTTGCAAGGGATAAACCAAAACTCACAAAACACTTCTGAACTGCAAATCCCAAACTGTAATTTATATAAAATATTGACACTGTCAACTAGGAAGGTGTGTTCTGCAAACCTTGTTATGCCTATAATAATTTTACAGTGTTTTTTAGGCTAGGAGCCTATGAGAATCACATGCTTAATGTAAAACATTAGAACTTAAACCTAGCTCGGTTTAGCAAGATACCATTTTATTAGGCAAATCACATTTGTGTGTATTGAAATTGTATATTATAAACAAATCATCAATTGCATCCAATTTTTCAAAAAGCACTAGTTACCCAATGATCCAACATCTTTACTTGCATTCAGAAGTAACCCTACTCCCAACTACATTCATATAAAATGGAATTTCAGTGTGTAATGGGTAAAGCAGACATCACAAACACCAACAAAAATAAATTAAAAGATTAAAAATAATTTAAATTCCAATTATGTACTCATGTAACAGTGAATTCAGACTTTATGGTTGTGGAATGGTGTGATGTACAGTTAAACTGAGTGGCACACACCTGTCAGTGTGCAACACTTCATTAATATAATCCTAATAGGTATCTGGGTTAATAGCTGGATTTTTTATTTTGGGATCAGACCAATCCTCTGCTATTAAAATATTAATACACCCCACAGATTTTGTATCCAGTTTGATGTAGTAAAAAAAACAAAAAACCCCAAAACATTGATACAGACACATTTCTAAATAAAGCCTGTTAATCTGGACCTCAAAGTCCCACACTGGACCCATTACAAACATCAATGCTCACATAGAGCAAAGTATAAATTATTAGTGCACAACATGATGCATTGATGGCCTCACTTACAGGCGTTAGTCATTGTCTGAGTCCTTTGGAGGTAAAAATGTCAAGGAATCATGGAAGTCGTGTCCATACGGACGTAGCCTGTAAACCCCAAACATCATGACCTGTATCTGGCTGGGTGACATGCCGGTGAAGGTGATGGCCATGTCGGAGCAGCAGGCCTCCACCACGTCACTGGGGTTCTGGTTCACGCTGTCGGAGATGAGTGTGTGCACACTCTTTTTGTTGAACAGCTCTTTGCCCTTCTCGTCCTCTCCGTTCTCGGCGAACACGCCGCTGTATTTCAGACACGTGGCCAGCTGCTTCTCCTCACTCAGCGTCCACAGCGTATGCCCACGCTCCGGGCACCTGCTCTGGTCTTTAAACACCTCCACGAGTCTCCGCACGGCCTCGTGGCTGAGGACGATGCCGCTCTCATACTCCACGTATTCCAACTCCCCAGATTTCTGCACATGTCCAATATAAAAGGGCTGACTGGGATCTTTCACAAGTACCAGGTATTTGAGGTTCTCGATAATCGCAAAAGTGGTGGGTCGCGCCACAAAGAACCAGCGAAGACCTCCTGCGTTCTCATACGCGTGTGTGATGGCTTTACGCAGCCTGGTCCACTCGTCTTTCTCCATCAGATCTATGGCTTCCAGGGCTTTTGAGGACTCCGAGGTGTAGAAGGCCGACTTATCGCAGTGTTTGCTCCAAGTGTCGTTAGCTGTTGCCCAGTGAACCAGGATCTTGGGAGTAACCATGATGATGCAATACACGCGCACCTGCTGGGTGAGTTTAGACATCTGTGTCACTGTTAGCTTTTGCAGCTCCTCTCTGCTAAGCGGTTTGAGATGGTGGTGGTGGTGGTGGTGCTCGTCTGTCTCAGACTGAATCCCAGGACTGAAGGTCCCAAGAAGAGACAATATCAGGCAAAAGACGCCTCCCAAGAACATCCCCTTCAGGAACGAGCTTCCTTCAGACAGCATTTTGTGATATGATGCTAGAAAACAGAATAGTTGTCACAGAAATTAAATGATACATGTGGCAGCACTGCCCTACAACTGGCGTCTCGGTCTGCCCTGGACTATAGATTATAGACTATGGTTTACATGTAACGTCCAACAATTACCATGTTCACTCCAAGTACAAATTTTCAAGCTCAGATACAATTTGGACTTAATAATTCAGCAAGTTAAGGCGATATATAAAAGTGCTGGTCTCTGTCACAAGCCTCCACACACAGGACAGCTGGTGACACGTGACACGTTGGTCACCATTAGGAAGTAACTGCTGTAGTAAAGCTGTAAATACCCCCAGCATAGTTGTAAATACCCCAGTATAGCTGTAGATACCCCAGCGTAGCTGTAGATACCCCCAGCGTAGCTGTAGATACCCCAGTATAGCTGTAAATGCCCCAGTATAGCTATAAATACCTCAGGGTAAATACTACTGAGTAGGGTAATGAGTGGTGAATCAGCCGTACAGCCCACCGTCCTGACAGTATCTGACACGGTTCTGGTGAGGTAGATAACTGATGGAGGTATCTGACTACAGTCTCATCTAGTGTACACTAGTCAACCCACCTTAGCTAACCAGCTAACTACATCCACTCACCTGTCCACTGTCAAAGAGCGAAACCGGCCAGCGATACGTTTAGACGCGCATTTAAACGTTTTCCTTCCGTTTCTGCTCTTGGGTTATCCCCCCACTCTGGTTATCCGACACTAATAGTTGAGATGAAGGTGTAAATATTGGACTAGTCCGACTCTAGCGGAGACGTTGGTCCGATTATCCGAGTCCAGGGCGGAAGTAGCCGTCAGCTGCCCGAGCATCATGGGATATGTAGTTCAAAGGGGGTTTGAACTTAATTACATTATTTGGCAAAATATTTACATATGTGCGCCTTAGAAAATAATGTATACTATCAGGACAATTAGCTAACAAACGTTGATTTGATTTTTTTATTAAGTAACGCAAAAGTACGGAAGTATAAACGGCAACAAATTGTATAACAAACAGTCTGTGCTGCCATCTAGTGGACACATGTGGCCTAACACCTTCCTGAATGTGATAGCGTACGTTATAAACACGTCAGGACATAAACGCCCTTTATTTACACCTGGCGTCAGATAGAGGATTTACCATCTTATTTCTATGATATATATTCAGATTATGTGTGGAGAGTAAAGTCACCGATAACTGGCATTATATCTCCACAATCTCTTCACATTACATATGCAGGAATGCAAAATATTTTTCCAAACATTTGATTATTTTTTACGTTTCTACGTTTTGTTAGTCTGCCGCTCTGCTATAATGATGGTTATAAAATGTTACACCATATATTGTGAGTCTGTTGTCTTGGTTTGTTGCTTTGAATGCTGTTTCTGATAGGACGGAGATGAATAATGTCCTGTACTGTCTTCCTTTGTCCCTGGACCTGCTGGACCTGCTGGCCCTTTAAGACGGGACAGTCTAGGCGTGTTTCCTGCTCACATCGACAGTCCAGCTTGGCATCCTGCGGAGAAAACTCGGCGATCATCCGCAATAATTAGTGTTTCACATGATAATTCTGGGGTGAAAGATTTGATCTGAGCGCTTTTGGGCCGCTGGTAGGGACGGAACCGCACGGGACAGGCTGCTCATAGAGGACACCAGAGTCTCGGTCAAGGTCCAGATGTTTCATCAGAGTGGTCACGGTGTTGGTTCCTAACCTGGACACATCCCGAACCAGCCCGTGTGTGTCTTCTCCGTTGTGCATGTGTGTGTGTGTTTTCAAAGCCGATGTGGGACTGTGCGTGGCTGGACCCGGAGCCGAACCCCACAGCAGGACGTCTGACTTCTCCTGTAAGAGCAGATGAATATATCTGAATATATCATATGACTGACTCGGTCTCCACCACCATCGGAACCACACGGACGCATTACAGCCCATTAAACATGTGAATCGCGGTGCCGTACGATGGTTTCGTGTTTGTGCGCGTCTGACGGTCAAAGGTTCGCTCGGATCAGCCCAGTTCTGGAGGACATGCGTGTGTTTTTGGACTTTGACACATTCGGTTATATGATATAATCCACATCTGCTCTATTACAGTGACGGATCCACGTTTCACCTCGTATCTATTGAATTACAGAAGAAACGTCGCGAGTCTGCTGCAGTGATTTGAACAAAGACTTCACCCAGCCCATAAGAACCGTGGTGCCGTCACGGTGTCAGTATGTCGGCGGTAATGTTTCCGAAAAAGGTGAGGAGAAAGTGGGAGAAGCTGCCGGGGAAGAACACGTTCTGCTGCGATGGGAGGGTGATGATGGCCCGGCAAAAGGGCGTCTTCTACCTCACCCTCTTCCTCATCTCCGGGACCTGCGCCCTCTTCTTCGCCTTCGAGTAAGTTCTTCACTAACACCTGCTCTCACATGGTCCAGTATCGGCAGGTCTACATGTTATACGGCCCACATCAAGCCCGGTGGTCATAAAGTGAGTAAAACACACGTCGCAGTTAAAGACGTTTTCCTGCAAGGCATGTGACTGTTCTTACGGGTTGTGTTCCCGTAAATCTGATGTAGAGACCTGGTGTAGAGCTGATATCTCCATGTCTAACCCAACCCCAAAGGGCCAAGCTGACTGCAGTTTCGGGCCCGTGCTGCCCTTACAATGAATCCTTTCATCAAGTGATTCAAGACCTCTAGATCACCTGGAAGTGTTGTGTTCTCTCTCTCTCTCTCTCTCCCTCTCTCTCTCTCTCTCTCTCTCTCTCTCTCTCTCTCTCCCTCTCCCTCTCCCCCTCTCTCTCTCCAGATAGAAATGGATGCATGTTTCTTCTGTCACACACACTACTGATCTAGTGCCAGGGGGCTTGTTAAGGGCCGTGCAACAGGGCATCTCATTCTGGCATATTTGGTTAAACTTTCCTACTAGATGCTTATTGTTATATGGAATGTAGTGAATTTAATGAACTGCAGGACATAACATCTAAACCCCGCCCACATCTGTTTTCTGCTGGACCTGTCCTACAACAGGGAGCCCTATTGTAGCAGACTCTCCTGCTTTAGACCTAACTCAGCAACAATCTGCTAATGGCCAGGGGGTCGTTTACGGTATACAACATGCACAGTGGGGAGGCTGTTAATTACCCCTCATGGGGGGAGATAACATTGAAATTGAGCCGCTGAGCTGAAGTGTAACTCAAAGCTCTCCATTATGGATCAATTTGAGTCATTTGGGCTCAGTCCCCATGACAACCTAATGGTAATGTTAAACATCAACACGCATTAAAAGGTTTAGTGTGCTGTAAGGGAAGTAAATGAAAGACGAAGAGCTTTTGGAACAGTTTGGAGCACTGACGGACTTGAGAAGCACTGATGGACTTCAGGAGGTCTTCTGGAGGTCTTCAGGAGAAACAGGGCCGCTCATCCGTCTGTTTATATCATCCAGGATGTGTTGCTCTACAGTGTTTTTCATTAAGGACAGTTTCTGTAATCCTGTTTTTTTTTATTGGAGGTTTCTAAGTGTAATCTTACGTACACACAATGTTCTGGTGAGGTTCTGAAGGTTCCTGGGTGTTGGCATTACTTGACTTTTCTTCAGTATTTACTTGATCTCTGTTATTGTCCTTTGTATGTAGCCCCATTTGTATGGTCTGGGTCTTCAAGTTAACATAGAGGGCCAGCTAAAGTACAGGGACGTGGATATGGTCCAGGAACAGCTGGGTGGGGGTGTCCATGGCTGGGGCAGATATGTAGATAATATGGGGTGATTTGGGGGCACCTACTGTGGATACCAGCGAACATAACGTGCCCTGCCTGTTTTGAACGGTTGACCTTGGTCTGAATCTTTGACCTGTTGACCTTGGTCAGAATCTTTATCGCAGTCTCATTTTCCAGTCTGAAATGCTGTTTTACTTTTAGTTGATGGTTTGGATTTAAAGGGACCTGCTGGTTTGTGATGTCTTTATGCACTCTCTTTCTCTCTGCCTCCTTCTCTATCTGTCTCTCTCTCTCTCAATCACGTTGTTGGGTCATTAACCCTCAGATAAGTCACCTGCCTCTGCGCAGGGAAGTGTAACTTCACTAACCGTCTGACTGAGAGAGAAGTCCTCCATATTCGCCCGTGTGCTGATGGGTATGTCCTCATCAGCACGTCAGCTCAGTCACGTCCACGGCCGCAGAGGGGACGCTGGCCAGCTGCTGGTGACGTGACACCAGCTCTCCTGCGAGTTCACCGCGCTGTGGGTGAGGAGTAAGAACGCAGAGAGAAGGCGTTTCGCTGACCCTGCAGTGTCTTTGGCCAGAAGATATTGTACCGTCTCAGAAACCTTGTCTTCAGTGTTTATGATCCCAGAAACACTTCTGCCTTTCTCTGTATATGAGCAACTATGATTTTTGTATTTCTAGTCTGGGCATTGACAGATTAGTGTGTGTTCAGAGAACAGGGTGTGTTAGGGTTTGAGTTCTCAGCAGGTGTTTTTACCTTTGGAGGTGGAATATTAACCTTTCACAACATATCACATGGATTTAGTTTTCATCTTCATTATTTCAGGCTGATTCTTGTCGGGCTGCAGGTCCGTGGAGATTCATGTCTTCTTCCCAGCAGTGATGTATTTTCAGAAGTATTTATTGATTCAGTGCTGGAAACTCTGCACCATATGATTGTCCTTTCAATATTTGGATTTGCATTTATGATTCACATTTCTGCTGTTCTGTACATATGTGATGAGTTTGTGTTTCCTCGCTGTTGAACGGGTGTGTGCTGGTTCCTGTCCTGGGGAGACGGGTCTTGGACCGCTGGTCGCTCACACCAGCTCTGCAGGTCCTTAGATGTTGATGTTTCAGACCACAATGGGCCACTGTGCCCACAGATGCCTGAGGACACCATCATGAAGTTCTCCACCTGGGTCTCCACCCACCACACCCCCAGTGCACTGGATCAGGATTCATCTGCTCTGTGAATCTGTTTGGAAATTCATAAACTGATTATGAAGAATCAAGAAAACCTGTTTCTTGGTGACACTGTAGACCAGGGGTGCTCATTACGTCGATCGCGATCGACCGGTCGATCGCGAAGGAAGTGTCGGTCGATCGCGAAGGAATGTGCGTAGATCGCGTCACATAAAATAGTAGTAGATGAATCGCACACCTGCACCGACGGTTGTATTTTGATTGACATTCACGGTAGCCAATCTGCACAATCCACTCAACAAATTACGTTCGCCACTCACATGAGAGTGAACAGGTCGTAGTGCGTCTGCTGTACAGAGAGCCTTCACAAGTCATGAGAGTGCGGAGAAGTCACAATGGGATATTTTACTGATTTGTGTTATAAAATGAATATTGTATATAATATGAATACCATTTAATTTATTCCCAAATAGCACTAAACATTATTGAGGTAATAGAAAAGGTACATTTAGAGCGAGGGGATAACAGAAAAACCAGTAATATAACAGTGATATGGAATATATTGCAGTATGTTAAATCACAATAGTAAATGCTTCATGTGTTCTGGGTAATGGCTGGCTAGCATTCACCAAATTGCTTGATGTTTCTTGGATCGTGAAAATACTGTGATTCATTAAAACACTAAATTCTCAATTCTAGAATGCGTGAGATTGGTCAGAATGCACTACCACATAGTGATTAGTTAGAAGACGTAAGTGCATAATGTGCCCTGTGTCTTGTTAACATTATACTTTCTTCTGTTTGATGCGGTCGTGGTGAAGAGCTCAAAGTCCACTGTGCACACCTTTAATAACTGTAGTCATGACAGATGTGGCAGCCATGTGGAAGTTGTAATGTAAATGAGAGCTGCATGTATTTCCCCTTCAGGGTTATTACCACTTTGGACTCATTGTTATTATCCAGAATAATCTACACTGCAATTAGCATCGATATGACTTTCATAATCATACGAATGAAGTTAACCTCTTAAAGATTTCTTAAGGAGTTTTTCCCATTTCAACACAATATGTATATAATTCTAATGTATGCTCTATAATGTAAATGATTCTTTTAGGAAGGCCACTGTGGGAAAGGTTCACGTGTCCATTCTTTTCTCTTTTGTCTTGATGCAGCATAGTGGCGCCTCTCCCTAATTTCAGACCAGGGGTCTTGCACCTCTCTGGGGTCCTTCACAACCCTCCTCTCTTCCTCTTCCTCCTCCCTGTTGGTCTGTGTGACTGAGTGTGGGTGTGCTGTCTTCTCCTTGACCTCCCTGATTCAGAGGTTGGCTCTTCTGAAACCCCATTAGTAATAAAGAAGCCTCCACCCCAGCCATCTGTCTCACTCCGCCCAGACACCAGCCCCACCAATGCAGTGGTATTGATCGGCTTATTTCTAACCCTCCTTCCTGTCTCCTTCTCTTTTACACGCACACACACACACACACACACACACACACACACACACACACACACACACACACACACACACACACACACGTCCTCTAAGACTCTTGCCTGCACTAAGTGACTGTTGCTTCATAAAAAGCTAGCAGAGCATGGGAGGCTCATGTACACTACGCTCTGGTGTGGGGCGTGGCCTAGCTATGACCGCTCTGTTGTGGGGCGTGGTCTAGTTATGACCGCTCTGGTGTGGGGCGTGGTCTAGCCATGACCGCTCTGGTGTGGGGCGTGGTCTAGCTATGACCGCTCTGGTGTGGGGCGTGGTCTAGCTATGACCGCTCTGGTGTGGGGCGTGGTCTAGCTATGACCGCTCTGTTGTGGGGCGTGGTCTAGCTATGACCGCTCTGGTGTGGGGCGTGGTCTAGTTATGACCGCTCTGGTGTGGGGCGTGGTCTAGCTATGACCGCTCTGGTGTGGGGCGTGGTCTAGCTATGACCGCTCTGGTGTGGGGCGTGGTCTAGCTATGACCGCTCTGTTGTGGGGCGTGGTCTAGCTATGACCGCTCTGGTGTGGGGCGTGGTCTAGTTATGACCGCTCTGGTGTGGGGCGTGGTCTAGCTATGACCGCTCTGGTGTGGGGCGTGGTCTAGCTATGACCGCTCTGGTGTGGGGCGTGGTCTAGCTATGACCGCTCTGTTGTGGGGCGTGGTCTAGTTATGACCGCTCTGGTGTGGGGCGTGGTCTAGCCATGACCGCTCTGGTGTGGGGCGTGGTCTAGCTATGACCGCTCTGGTGTGGGGCGTGGTCTAGCTATGACCGCTCTGGTGTGGGGCGTGGTCTAGCTATGACCGCTCTGTTGTGGGGCGTGGTCTAGCTATGACCGCTCTGGTGTGGGGCGTGGTCTAGTTATGACCGCTCTGGTGTGGGGCGTGGTCTAGCTATGACCGCTCTGGTGTGGGGCGTGGTCTAGCTATGACCGCTCTGGTGTGGGGCGTGGTCTAGCTATGACCGCTCTGTTGTGGGGCGTGGTCTAGCTATGACCGCTCTGGTGTGGGGCGTGGTCTAGTTATGACCGCTCTGGTGTGGGGCGTGGTCTAGCTATGACCGCTCTGGTGTGGGGCGTGGTCTAGTTATGACCGCTCTGGTGTGGGGCGTGGTCTAGCTATGACCGCTCTGGTGTGGGGCGTGGTCTAGTTATGACCGCTCTGGTGTGGGGCGTGGTCTAGTTATGACCGCTCTGGTGTGGGGCGTGGTCTAGTTATGACCGCTCTGGTGTGGGGCGTGGTCTAGCTATGACCGCTCTGGTGTGGGGCGTGGTCTAGCTATGACCGCTCTGTTGTGGGGCGTGGTCTAGCTATGACCGCTCTGGTGTGGGGCGTGGTCTAGCCATGACTGCTGTGGTGTGGGGCGTGGTCTAGCCATGACTGCTGTGGTGTGGGGCGTGGTCTAGCCATGACTGCTGTGGTGTGGGGCGTGGTCTAGCTATGACCGCTGTGGTGTGGGGCGTGGTCTAGCTATGACCGCTCTGGTGTGGGGCGTGGTCTAGCCATGACCGCCCTGGTGTGGGGCGTGGTCTAGCCATGACCGCTCTGGTGTGGGGCGTGGTCTAGCCATGACTGCTGTGGTGTGGGGCGTGGTCTAGCTATGACCGCTGTGGTGTGGGGCGTGGTCTAGCCATGACTGCTGTGGTGTGGGGCGTGGTCTAGCTATGACCGCTGTGGTGTGGGGCGTGGTCTAGCCTTGACCGCTCTGGTGTGGGGCGTGGCCTAGCCATGACCGCTGTGGTGTGGGACGTGGTCTAGCTATGACCGCTGTGGTGTGGGGCGTGGTCTAGCCATGACTGCTGTGGTGTGGGGCGTGGTCTAGCTATGACCGCTGTGGTGTGGGGCGTGGTCTAGCTATGACCGCTGTGGTGTGGGGCGTGGTCTAGCCTTGACCGCTCTGGTGTGGGGCGTGGCCTAGCCATGACCGCTGTGGTGTGGGACGTGGTCTAGCTATGACCGCTGTGGTGTGGGACGTGGTCTAGCTATGACCGCTGTGGTGTGGGGCGTGGTCTAGCCTTGACCGCTGTGGTGTGGGGCGTGGCCTAGCCATGACCGCTCTGGTGTGGGGCGTGGTCTAGCCATGACCGCTCTGGTGTGGGGCATGGTCTAGCCATGACCGCTCTGGTGTGGGGCAACGTCTAGCCATGGCCGCTCTGGTGTGGGGTGTGGCCTAGCCATGACCGCTCTGGTGTGGGGCGTGGTCTAGCCATGACCGCTCTGGTGTGGGGCAACGTCTAGCCATGGCCGCTCTGGTGTGGGGTGTGGCCTAGCTATGACCGCTCTGGTGTGGGGCGTAGTCTAGTTATGACCGTTCTGGTGTGGGGCGTGGCCTAGCCATGACCGCTCTGGTGTGGGGCTCACTCAACATGTATGTCCAGTAGCATTAACTGGAAAAACAGGGAGTTGACGTGTGTGATTGGTGGGGTTGTGGGTGGAGAATAGTGGTCCAGCCTCTCTGATGGTGTATCGATCACCAGGACACGGAGAACGTGTAACACAGGCCCATCGGTCCGGGACGTTTGGAGCAATGACGGGAAATGATGATGGAGCTGATCTCACACACACACACACACACACACACACACACACACACACACACACACACACACACACACACACACACACACACACACACACACACACACACAGCCCGCTGCTGTACACAGTGGAAACTTCGACTGAATCTGTCAGTGTTTGTTTTTTTTTTTTTCCTTGGTGGACTTTGTTCGTTTGTGGTGGCAGAAGCCACAGAGAACAGAGAACAGCCCAAACCTGTTCAGCAGGTAGAGCTGCGTGGCTTTGCTCTTGTTCAGAAGTGCTGACTCACCGAGCTGGTCCAGCTAGCACTCACAGCTCCGCCTCCACTCCATCTGACTGCTGGGAGATGATGGTGCTGGAACTGCTCCTCTTCCTCAGAGTGCTGCTGTCTTAAACACAGAGGACCTGATCTAGCCGACCTGGCACAGTGTCAGAGAGGAGCAGAACTCTGTGTCCTGCCCGGCAACGCTACATCACCAAGCGGCTTTTCTGATTGGACAGGCAGAAGCCAGTTCACAGGGTTACGGCATGCTGTGCCTGGGAAGCTGCGCTCTGATTGGCTAGCACCGCTTTGAGGGAACGCCCACTCCCCTCTTAACTCTTGTCGGTTCGCTCCCATGGCAGCCAGGCCAGTGTGGCCCTGTTTATCAGTCCCTTCATGCCCCAGTGTGTGGCGCTGGACCACTGCAGTGTTCTATCACCTCCACGTTCATCCATACGAGCGTGCCACGTTCTCCCGTGGGGGGAGGAGAGGTAGGTGCACCTCCGCTAATAATAGCCCCACGCAGGGGCCCGTGGAGCTGGCTGCCCCCGCCTGTGGTCAGCAGCTACTGCGTGTCTGACTGGAGGAGCAGGTTTATGGGAGACTGGGGGGACCTGCCCAGGAACGCTGTTACCCCAGACCAGTGGTTCCCAAAGTGGGGGGCGCGCCCCCTAGGTGGGGCGCGGAGCTATTGCAGGGGGGGCGCGGAGCTTGGAAGTAAAACATGTGCACATGTTAGGGATGCACCGATTCCGATATTAATATCTGAAAAAATTCTAGATCGGGTATCGGTGACAATGTGACCGATCCATAAAAACAGATCTATTCAGTCTAATTCTATGCTTGTAACGCATATCGGAGTTAGTTCAACCTTAAATATCCACTCTGTCCCGGATAGAAGTGAACTTGGACAGTTAACAGGCGAGTGAAACACAAAGCACACAGAGGAGAGGTGAATCACTGACTCGTACTCGCGCTGGTGGTATTCCACTTAGTCCGTTTATTTGCTGGTTGACCAAAATAAACCTGGGCTTCAGCATTACTTGACTGTTCATACATGAACTGGTGAGTTGTCCAAAGCTTATTGAATGCGTTACTTACAGAAATAAAATAAAGAGCAGTGGTCTGAGTCGGTCTACGGGCCAGAAAGCTAAAAAAACAACAATATTCCATACGCGCGCTCAACTCGCTCCCTTAAAGAGACAGTACACATATTTCTGGCCGTATGCTTCGTGCTCTGCGTGATGTCTGCGCTAGCAAACTAGCCGCATAGGTATTGCTGTTTCTCTTATTTCATCTCCTTATTTATTTTAAATTATATTTAGAATTCTTGAACCATTTCAAAGGTTTCTTGCAGTTTATTTTTTTCATGTTTGACCAAAGTTGTGAATTGTTTTTGTCAGTTTCAGGTTCTTTGGTATTATTTATTTGACATTCAATGTTCTATTCATAATTGCACTGAACAAAAGCAAGTTGTGTTGTTTTCACATGTTTTTATGTGTGTTTAAGTGTGCTGTACTGGTGCAGAGTTTTCAATAAACTTGTAATTCAGTATGTCTGTGTTAAAAAAAAATGTTTTAAGTTGATTCAGCACTGCTTTACTCTATCAGATCGCTATCGGATCAGTATCGGCCGACACTAAGCCTCAGATATCTGAATCGGTATCGGAAGTGAAAAACGTGAATCGGTGCATCCGTCAATATGGGGGGGGGGCGCGCAAAAATATTCTCATCTACTAAAGGGGGGCACGGCAGAAAAAGTTTGGGAACCACTGCCCCAGACTATAACTATAACTACCCCAGACTATGACTATAACTACCCCAGACTAACACCCACTCATCTGTGTTTAGCAGTCCTGGTTCTGTTCAGAAAGCAGAGAAATATTCATGTCTTTGTTCTTATCTTTGTTGCTATATTTCAGGCCTATTCATTTTGTACATAGTTGCACTTGAATATGTAATAACATATATAATATGTGTAGCATTTGAAATTAGTATTTAAACAAAGATTATTTCAAATGCACTATATTGCCAAAAGTATTCGCTCACCCATCCAAATGATCAGATTCAGGTGTTCCAATCACTTCTATGGGAACAGGTGTATAAAATTAAGCACCTAGGCATGCAGACTGTTTTTTACAAACATTTGTGAAAGAATGGGTCATTCTCAGGAGCTCAGTGAATTCCAGTGTGTATCTGTGATAGGATGCCACCTGTGCAACAAATACAGTGGTGAAATTTCCTCACTCCAAAATATTCCACAGTGAACTGTCAGCTGTATTATGAGAAAATTGAAGTGTTTGGGAACGACACCAACTGAGCCATGGTAGGACACGTAAACTGACGGAGCGGGTCAGCAGATGCTGAAGTGCATAGTGTAGCTGTAATGGGTGGGCCAACGTCATATTGAACCCTGTGTATTAGGAATGGGATGTCACTTAAACTCATATGTGAGTCAAGGAAGGTGAGTGAATACGTTTTGCAATATAGTGTATCTGGTGTTTAGGGTAAGTGCATTTGTAAGTTCACCTGATCAGATCTGTTCAGTTGTTGACAATGTTATATCACATGCAGACTGTAAATACAGATTATTATCTTCAGGTCTGAGCATTGATGTTGCTGAAGCTCATATTTCAAGGTCATTAATTGAACACACAATCCACCATATACCTGATATTTTGGAAGTCGGAATTCATAAAGCATTTCATTATATTTTTGCAGCGTCTCCACTTCTGAAGTTAGAAGTGTGTTTGTTGTGGAAGCTGCAGTCTGATTTGGGCGTAAACACTTCCTGTGTTTACATCTGCAGGGTTGTTGATCCAGGAGATCATGTCCTGAATCGGAGGGAACGTGGCCTCCGCCTACAGGCCAATGAGTGTGTGTAGAGTGTGTGTAGAGTGTGTGTAGAGTGTGTAGTGTGTGTAGAGTGTGTGAACCGTGTGTGAGTGTGTGTAGAGTGTGTGAGTGTGTGTAGAGTGTGTGAACCGTGTGTGCTCCGAGCACGGAGGTGGTAACGGCAGTGTGGTGGTTTGACCCCTGCAGGTGCCCGTACCTGGCCGTGCATCTCTCCGCAGCCGTGCCCGTCTTCGCCGTGGTTCTCTTCGTCTTCGTCATGGCCATGCTCCTGAGAACCAGCTTCAGTGATCCAGGAGTGCTGCCCCGTGCCCTGCCTGAAGAAGCCAGCTTCATCGAGATGGAGATCGGTGAGACGTGTGTGTGTGTGTGTGTGTGTGTGAGTGAGTGTGATTTTAAGAATGTGGATGTCCTGGAGACATACGCAGGGTATGTACATGACACACCACCATAACACACCACCACACACAAACCCAAACACCACCACACACCACCACAACCACACAACACACCACAACACATGCGTGTGTAGCTGCACACATGATTCTTTCAGCCAGTCTAGTTTAACCTTTCGTTATCTTTCTGCTGCTGAAGAGTGGAGCAAGACAGAGTAACGAAACATCTCCCAGTTCTGTGGGTCCTTCACACCAAACATCACACCTTCTGATCACCCCTTCACTTTAGTGTAACACTATTTAAGATTTGCATGTGAGCTGCGTCATAAGCTGTGGTTGCCGGGAGATGCTCTAACCCCACCCACCTCCTCAGACGGAAGACAGACTGCAAGACCCCCCCCACCCCACCCCCCCCGCTGTCTGCTGTTCCGCTGTTCCACCCCCCCCCCCCCCCCCCCCTCCACTGGCTCCCCCCCCCCCCCCCTCCACTGGCTCCTCCCACCCCCCCGACACACATTCTGTCTTCCTGCACTGGGAGGGGTGCAGTTCCACAGTCAGTGATGCGACAGATAAGGAAGCTATCCTATTGGTCAGTTCTGTTAAGTCATTGTGGTCATATTAACCGTGATAGGTCCGTTCCAACTCCTTACATCATCTTCACGTCCCTAAATAAGCTGACGTTTGGTCTAGTAAATGGCATTTTCCCCACGCCCCTTCTGTGTGTGTGTGTGTGTGTGTGTGTGTGTGTGTGTGTGTGTGTGTGTGTGTGTTCCCTTCTTCCACTCTCCTTTATTACACTCCTATCTCCTGCTGAATCGTGTGTGTGTATTACACTCCTATCTCCTGCTGAATCGTGTGTGTGTGTGTGTGTGTGTGTATTACACTCCTATTTCCCACTGAATTATGTGCGTGGACGCATATGTGTGTATTACTCTCCTGTCTCCTGCTGAATCTTATGTGTACATGCGTGTGTGTGAGTGTGTGCATGTGTGCTTCCGTGTGTGTGTGTGTGTGTGTGTGTGTGTGTGTGTGCTTTTCTCTCTTCTGTCTCTTTTCCCTTTTCAAACTCTTCATATTTGGTTCTCAGTCTGAATGAGTGCATATGTGCTGCTTTGTGTGTGTGTGAGACACTGTGCTGCTTGTTTGTGTGTTTGTGACTGCATTGCATGTGCTGATGAAGAGGTATCTGAGCTTTCTCACACTCACATCCTCACACTCTCACACCCTCACACATTAAAATAAATACGGAATTTAACTGGGAGCCAATGCAGGGCTGATAGGACTGGTCTAATATGCTGAAATTTTCTAGTTCTGGTCAGAACTCTGGCTGCGGCATTTTGAACTATTTGAAGTTTATTTAGATTCCTATTTGAACATCCTGATAGTGAATTGCAGTAGTCTAGTCTAGAGCTAACAAAGGTGTGCACCAATTTTTCTGCATCATCCTGTGATAATGCATTTCTTAAATTGGCAATGTTGCAGAGATGTAGAAAAGGTATCCTAGTAGTATTATCTATGTATTTATCAAATGATAGGTCAGAGTCGAGTATGACGCCTAGGTTTTTGGCTACTGTGCCAGGTGTAATGGGATAGTCTTGTCATCAGGTTTGGCTGATATGTAAAGTTGAGTGTCATCTGCATAGCAGTGAAAATTGACACCATGTTTGTTTATAACTGTGCCCAATGGTAGCATATATAATGTAAATAATAGTGGTCCTAGAATGGAGCCTTGCGGGACCCCATATTTGACTACTGCAGACATCCCAAATGTCCCGGAATCTGCGGGAGTCTCCCGCATTTTGGTAGTGGCTCCCTGATACCCGCGAGTCACATATAGCCCTCACGCCCTCACGCCCTCACGCCCTCACGCCCTCACGCCCTCACGCCCTCACGCCCTCACGCCCTCACGCCCTCACGCCCTCACGCCCTCACGCCCTCACGCCCTCACGCCCTCACGCCCTCACGCCCTCACACCCTCACACCCTCACACCCTCATACCCTCACACCCTCACACTCTCATACCCTCATACACTCATGCCCTCACACCCTCACACTCTCATACCCTCATGCCCTCACACCCTCATACTCTCACACTCTCTGCCCAGAGCTCACTACCCACCATCAGCTGTACAGGAGGGTGAGAGTGATCCCAGGACACACAGCTCTGACCAGTCTGCTGGAAACACAGCAGTAGACCAGAGTGGATCAAACAGAGCCCAAATATGAAGGCCACACGTGTATACGCCACACGTGTATACGCCACACGTGTATACGCCACACGTGTTTACGCCACACGTGTTCACACGATGAATCGCAGCAGGGAAGTGTTTCAGTCCTCAGACACAAAGTAGCTGAAGATGGTTTTGTCCTTCAGAGCCAAACCCAGTTTGATTCTGTGTGTCTGATGTAGTGTTGTTGGGTCCTACGTGATGTGCTGTGCATATTGTACCTTTAGTCTTAATTGTAAAATAAACATGCATATCTGAGCTGATAATCTCACAGTAAACACAATCTTAGCACGTGTGGGAGTGCACACCACACTGCCTGATTTTACTTTCTCCTGGCGTGTGCGTGCGTGTGCGTGCAAAGTGTACACATGCATTTCTGGGCTTCATGTCTGCTGTATCAGGAGGGGGTGTGGCTGTATCAGGGGGTGTGGCTTTATCAGGAGGGGGTGTGGCTCGCCCTGCCTCACCCTGCAGGTGGAGGTTGACTCTCTGTCCTGCGTGTCCCACAGAGGCGGCGAATGGCAGCGTCCCGCCGGGCCAGCGCCCGCCCCCCCGCATCAGGAACGTCCAGATCAACAACCAGATCGTCAAACTGAAGTACTGCTACACCTGCAAGATCTTCCGCCCCCCTCGAGCCTCACACTGCAGCATCTGTGACAACTGCGTGGGTGAGTGGACGCCCACCTTCTGCAGGGTCCTGCTCTGGGTATGCCCCGCCCACCCGGCTCCAAGCCCCGCCCCCTCCTGGCTGTCCATCATCCCTCTGGGAACCCGTGTTAGCTGATTCCTGTCTGGCCTTTACTGGGTTTGAGTCGCTGTAGTTTGTGGCATTGCACAATGTTTGGAGTAACAGCAAATTACACTAATGACACGTTCTTCTGTTTGATTACAGGTGTGTTTTTCTTCTATTATTTTTTGCGGGACTCTTTTTTCGCACTCAGTTTGGCCGTTTTGTTCTTTGTTTGTACAATGTTTAGCTCATTATCCTGTTTTAGTTTAGGTATCTTAGGGGTATTTTCATGACTTAACTGGAATTCTGATTTTATAACATGGATTTGTGCACTGCTGTGTATATATGTGTGTGAGTTCCGTGAGTGATCGGTCAAAAGAGGTGTTTAAGTTGCACACACGCATACACACACACACACACGTTCACACACACACATTCTCACACACACACACACACACACACACACATACACACACGTACACACACATTCTCTCTCTCTCTCTCTCACACGCACATATACACACACACATACTCACATTCACGCACATATACACACACACATACTCACATTCTCTCACATACACACACACACACATACACACACATATACTCACATTCTCACACACACACACACACACACACACACACATACACACACACACACACACACTCTAAGGTGAGGTCTGGTCTGAGTGTACATTCAAGGTTCGGCTTTCTTTTTTCCTGCCCAGTCACTGTGAACACAGAGCCTCCTGTCTAGGCTGCGTGCACCTGCTCCACTCCGTCTGTCTCTTACACACACACACACACACACACACACACACACACACACACACACACAGTAGTCGTTGGCAGCCTGTGTTCATTGCTGGGTCTCAGCAGTTGGTCTGTGCAGTATGTTGGCCAAATGTATAAAGCTGCTGAATTGAAGCAGCCGGATTGATTCAGTCTTTTAGATCCAAACACCATGTGGATCTCCTTGGTTATGACCTGTTGTTCGTCTTCATCAGACATTGCACACTGAATTTGCTGATGTCAGAATGTCTGTACTGTCTTGTGCAGTGATCTTGTAGAACAGCCTCTGTAAGATAACTCCACATTCACCCAGAGCAGGTGAAATATCTCCTGTGTTGAGACGAAACACAGCAACTCTCCACTACTGCATCACATCTGAGCTGATGATTCTCTCTCTCTCTCTCTCTCCCTCTGTCTCCATCCCTCTCTCTCTCCCTCTCTCTCTCTCTCCCACCCTGTCTCCCTCTCTCTCTCTCTCTCTCTCTCCCTCTGTCTCCATCCCTCTCTCTCTCCCTCTCTCTCTCTCTCCCACCCCGTCTCCCTCTCTCTCTCTCTCTCTCTCCCACCCCGTCTCCCACTCTCTCCCTCCCTCCCTCTCTCTCTCTCTCCCTCCCTCTCTCTCTGACCCTGTCTCTCTCTCTCCCTCTCTCTCTCCCTCTCTCTCTCGTAGATCGTTTTGACCACCACTGCCCGTGGGTGGGTAACTGCGTAGGGAAGAGGAATTATCGCTACTTCTATTTATTCACACTGTCTCTCTCCCTCCTCACCGTCTACATCTTCACCTTCGACATCGTCCACATCACACTGCGTGAGTGCCAACAGGGATGGAGAGGGAGAGAGGGATGGAGGGAGGGATGGAGGGATGTTGAGTAAAGGAGAGGAAGGCTGTGAGTACTCCAGCCGTAGTCGTTGATGGTGATGACCTGTGGAGCTTAATTAGCTCTGAGTTCATGCTCACTGCTCAGAGGAGCCTGTCATCACTAATGTAAAAGCATGATTGGGTGGAGAGGAAGGGGGTGGGTGGAGTATTAGGGTGGTGGTGGGTGGAGGATTAGCATGTTGGTGGGGAGGATGAAGGAGATGAGATGGAGAACGACCTGGGGGAGGTTCTAGGTTTGTCATATCTATACTGTGTTGTACCCACAGGCTCCGTGGACTCTGGATTTGTGAACACTCTTAAGGAAACCCCAGGATCATATCCTTTATCTGAGCTTCACCTTCACATCTCTACCAGACCACCTTAAAACATAACCACCTTATTGTTCAGAAAATCCCTTCATAAACTCTCACTGCCACAGACACTATGAAAAGCTGAGGCAATAAACCAAGACACACTGTTGTATAATTTTAATATGACACATAATTTGGTTGCATTCTATAATGCACATATTTAGTATGTTGTGTAGATATTCACCACAACATGTCAGCACTTCTCATTAGCATCTTTACACAACCAGCCAGAGTCTCTGATAGGACACATATAAATGGTCAACGTCCAGTGGTCTCGTTGCTTTAGGTCAGAATGGAAACTCAGAATGGAAAGACAAATGTTACTGGGTGAGAAATAGTTTGCACTACAGTCACAGCCACATAAAGTACTGAAGTATAAAGTACTAAAGTATAACCAGCACAAATATGCAGTATGTTAATCAGTAGTGAAGGTCTTAGAGGTTCATGTGAAGCACACAGAGAGAAGAATCCTGGTTGTGTTCGGTGTGTTGTTGCCTTAACGCTGCCCTCTACTGTTGTGGAGGTCCTGGTGTGTTTCTTCACGCTCTGGTCTGTGGTGGGACTCACAGGCTTCCACACGTACCTCATCTCTCTCAACCAGACCACCAACGAAGATGTGAGTGAGAACTGAACTCGCACGATTGTCACGTCTTGATTGTGCTGTTGTCACACGACTGGAGACAAACGCAGTGCTGAACTTTGGTGAACTCCCAAGTGTTAAAGCTAGTCAGCAGTCGCCTTGGCAACAGTACTTCTGTGCTGCTCTGTGTGTGTGTTTGGGTGTGTGCTTGCGTACACGCACACGCACACACACACACACACACACACACACACACACACACACACACACACACACACACACACACTCGTGTGTGGCGTGATTTGTGTGCTCCAGTGTTTATCAGGGAGGTTTCAGCTCCAGGTCTGTCACACGTGTGCTGTGGTGTGTTCATACGGTACTATAATGATTCATTTACAAGAATCCCAACCCCCATGTCTCCTGATACTAGAACTGTGGAGAGAGAGAGAGAGGGAGGGGAGAGAGAGAGAGAGAGTGAGAGGGAGGCAAGGAGAGAGGGAAATGGAGAGAGAGAGATGGAGAGAGGGAGAGAGAGAAGCCCTCTGCTGAAACACTGGCTACTGTTGGTCTCTTGCTGGTCTGTATTTGTTTGTGCTAATAATAGTCAGATCAATACCAGCTGTCAGCAGTGCAGTGTGAGCACACACACCCACACACACCTGCACTGGGAGTGGACGCTGATGTGGGGTGAGATGTGTAGTGAGGTCAGGTGTGGAGGGTGGTGAGGTGTGGAGGGGTGAGGTATAGAGAGTGAGGTGTGTAGTGGGGTGAGGTGTGTAGTGGGGTGAGGTGTGTAGTGGGGTGAGGTGTGTAGTGGGGTGAGGTGTGCAGTGGGGTGAGGTGTGCAGTGGGGTGAGGTGTGCAGTGGGGTGAGGTGTGCAGTGGGGTGAGGTGTGTAGTGGGGTGAGGTGTGTAGTGGGGTGAGGTGTGTAGTGGGGTGAGGTGTGTAGTGAGGTGTGTAGTGGGGTGAGGTGTGTAGTGGGGTGAGGTGTGTAGGGTGAGGTGTGTAGTGGGGTGAGGTGTGTAGGGTGAGGTGTGTAGGGTGAGGTGTGTAGGGTGAGGTGTGCAGTGGGGTGAGGTGTGCAGTGGGGTGAGGTGTGCAGTGGGGTCAGGTGTGCAGTGGGGTCAGGTGTGCAGTGGGGTGAGGTGTGCAGTGGGGTCAGGTGTGCAGTGGGGTCAGGTGTGCAGTGGGGTCAGGTGTGCAGTGGGGTGAGGTGTGCAGTGGGGTGAGGTGTGCAGTGGGGTGAGGTGTGTAGGGTGAGGTGTGTAGTGGGGTGAGGTGTGTAGGGTGAGGTGTGTAGGGTGAGGTGTGCAGTGTGAGGTGTTTTCCTGAGACAGGTTCCTCTCTTCTGTATCCAGCCACCAGTGTCAGTCCATTTTTAATCTTTTCATATTAACTGTCATTACTAATTTAACCAAAGTCGTGCAGAAATAGAAGCTATTAAGGTTCTGTGGTGCAGCGTGGGGATTCGTACTGAAATACCACCAGCCAATGATGAACTCTGGTGCTAACGCCTGTGTCTGCACACACCGCACATGCGTGACACGGTTTGTTCTTTTTACTAGGCCAAGCCAAACCCCATCGGGCCTTAACAATGGGAGTAGAAACAGACATTTTGAATAAAATATCAATAAGTTGAAAAGCACCGGTACATGTGTGTGGATCCTGAGCTAGTTCCAGTGAGCCACAGGGCTGCTGTACATTCACCATCACGCTCTGCTCGTGACAGATTAAAGGTTCGTGGTCGGGGAAGAATCGGGTCCAGAACCCGTACAGTCACAAGAACTTCATGAAGAACTGTTGTGAGGTGCTCTGTGGACCCACGTACCCAAGGTAGGAACCTGACTGACCTTTGACCTCTGGGGCCAAACCTACCCAGTAGTCGTAGACACTAAATATTTTTTCTAATATTCTCTTTGTTTCTCTCTCATTGTGTGTGTGTGTGTGTGTGTGTGTGTGTGTGTGGTGTCAGTGTGTTGGACAGACGGGGGATGATGTTGGAGGACTCTTCCACTTCTTGCAGAAGTCCTGATGTTACAATCGCCACGGCCAACGTGCCGACACCCAATGAGGTAGGCATGGCAACCAAGAATGTGTGTGTGTGTGTGTGTGTGTGTGTGTGGAGGCAATGTGTCCGAGTAAAAATTTTCTCAATCGTTACAGACGCCCCCTCCACATTCGTCATGCTGTTACACTTTTGCTTTTGTATCTCCGTGTTTTGACCCCGGCGTTCACTTCCCCGCAGAAAACCACGTCCCCTCTGATCCCCAACGAACACACGCTTGACCAAGCTGGGCTGGGCGGAGCTACGGCCGCCCAGAACGCCCCCGCCAGCGTCCCGGAAGAGCAGGAGGCGGGGCCTGGCCCGAGAGAAGCCCCCAAAACCCCGCCCACTCCCAGCGTCTTCAAGGAATCCACCCACTAGACGTCGGCCGCCGCTCTCCGCCCTGTTGAGGAGCGTCTGAACGGTCCAGAGAGCGGCGGCTGCATGCAGATGCTTGCTTCCTCCACCGGGGGGAGCTGTGGCCACCCTCCCTCTCTCACCGAAATGCTGCATGACCAAACGAACACGGGAGGCCTGGGGGGGTGTGACGTGTTTTTGAGGGCCTGCCTGCTTATCTGTCCAGTGGCATCACCAGATGCCGAACTGCCCTTGCCTGTGTGCCCCGCCTGGAGTGACGCGATGTGGAACATGACATATCCTGGTTCTAGACTCTGTAGTACTTTGTGCAAAGGTCTCATGCAATATTGACTCTTCTGGGTATTCTGAGGGCAGTAAGGGGAACAGTCATGTGTATCTGCACACCAGAGCAGGTTCTGTTCCCAGTGGGCACGGCGGACCAGGATGTTGGAGATGACGCTTCAGTTAGTGACTCCTGGGCTCATTCTGGTTTTGTTTTGTTTGAATATTGAATGTCCATTGAAGTCCGAGCAGTGATGCTTCTCTGAGTGTGTGTGTGTGTTTGTGTGTGTGTGGCCTGGGTGAGCAGTACACACTGCTTCAGGTCAGTGATGGGAAAGGCCCTCCCACAGTGTGTGAGCGTGTGTGTGAGCGTGTGTGTGTGTGTATAAGGTAAGAGGCGTAGAAGTCGGCCTGTTGACAGACATTAGTGACAGTGCCTTTACCTACACAAGCTGCACTCGGCCATCAGAGACCATGAAGAGAAATCTTTCACATGTCGTAGTTAAGTGTTAAAGATGCTAAAGTTGGTGTTTCCAAAACCAAAACACCAAAAACCAACAAAACAATCTAGTAAAAATGGGAATCCACGTCAAGCCATGTTATAAATGTTTAAAAGATCCCCCCCCACCTCCCCTCCCCCCCAACAAACAAATAATTCGAGAGGTTGTGACTACTGTCATGGTTTCATGGACAACGTTCCCTCGTGGTCCTGGTGGTCATCTTCACTTCCTGTGCAGCAGGCTGGCTGGTCGGGAACATCCTGCAAGCGCACGCCTGTCTGTCCTGCCGTTTGTGCTCAGGACCGGTGTCGTGTGTTTCCTCTCCGTTCTCCGGGCCCTGCGGGGTCCACGTGTGTCTACAGGCTGGATGTGCTGAAAGGAGCAGTGAAGAGATGCCAGTTAATTCCCACGGTCTACACACATCTATCGACCCGACAGTGACCGGCCAGGACCGACAGACGGAGCAGTGTGTTTACAATGCCTGACTTGTATGCCTTTACGTGGCTTCTGTATGACAAGATTCAACGAGAGTTCGTTCGATGGGCGATATATTTAACCAATGCTAGTCTGTGAGCTGTGCGCGTGTCTCTTCTTTTAACACTTTTATTCTTTCTTTGTAATGTAGAGTAGATGCGTATATGTAAGCTTCAGCAAACTCTTAGTGAAAGAATGTTAACGGTGTACAATGTTGAATGACTACAAGTACCTTTGAGGAAGCCCCTTCGTATCTCCGAGCGGAGTATATCGTTTGCTACTTCAGGCATTTTATGTTTTGTTTCTTTTCTAGAAGAGTGATTCCGAGTGAAGACAGGTTAGTGTTTCTGACCGTTCTGAGAAGCAGACTACCTCCGTGCCTGTAGAGGGGGAAGAGATCACACTGGCTGGATTTAGATACTGGGGATGAACGCGGTGTGAACACTGTGCTTCTTCTTTAAGATCGTTTTCCCTGAGTGGAGCCGCCATGACAGAGCCAGAATGAAATACAGGACTGAGAAAAACAATCTTTTTAATGCATGTGAACCGCTAGTTTTGATTATGATTTAATGAGCTGTATATGTTTGAACTCGTTCTTTTTGCGTGGAGATTTTGTTCGTGGGGTGTGGACATCCCGGTGAGGAGCGGCTGTAGTCGCCTGGGCAGGTTCTGGTGCTGCTCTTCCAGAGGCCTTCGACCATCAACAGCACACGTGACCCCACACGTGACCCCACACGTGACCCCACACGTGACCCCACACGTGACCCCACACGTGACGGCACACGTGACGGCACACGTGACGGCACACGTGACGGCACACGTGACGGCACACGTGACGGCACACGTGACGGCACACGTGACGGCACACGTGACAGCGAACAGTGCACGTGTGGTGCGCACATTCAGCATCCTCTGAACAGGATCTATCCCTGGCTCTATTTCAGTGCAGTTTTGCTGTTTATTGATCTAATTATATAAGAATGCCTATTTCAAATATTTCACGTTTATGCCTTTTGGTGTAAACTTTAGTGTTAACGAGAATGACCGTGAACGAGCGAGTTGCCGTGGTCAGCGGTGAAAAGGCATTTGTGGTAGGAACACCCACAGGGCACTGCTGTTTGGGGCAGGGTGTGGTCTTGGTGTTGATTAGCTCGGGGGGGGGGGGGGGGGGGGGGGTAAGTCGCCCAGTTGGGGTACAGATAAATTATCAGCCACATGAGTTGTGAGTGAATCTACAATCGTAATGCCAAGTCATTGTAGGATTTAATATGTATTGAACATTATCAACACATGCAGGTCTGCTCTAGATGTATGTTTACAATGTATAATGTATACAATATAATCTGTCACAGGTTAAATTATGTTCAGATTCACTTTTTTCTATCAACACTGTGATTATATCATATTTTTCACCTTGTTTTACATGCTGGATTGGTATGTGTGTGTGTATATATATGTTAATTAAATTATACAATGTCTTACACTTTAATTACAGGCGATTGTTATTCTTGCCATTGTAGTGTAAACCGGGACAAGATACAGTTGCCCAAAGAACCCAATTTTAGCTAATTTTTATAAAAGATTTATTAAAAACAAATCATCTTTAAAAACCACAGCCCATGTCACAATTACAGATTAAGATAAACTATATTGTGGAAAAAATAAATATATACAATAGTTCATGTTTATGTATGGAACATATACAGAATAACAGTGTAACTGTCACAACACACTACAGCATCAAGACAATACACAGTCTTCATGAATATGTAAAACAACACCATTTTCATGACTATGTAAAACAACACCCGATCTTCATGAATATGTGAAACAACAATACAAAGTCTTCATGAATATGTAAAACAACAATACACAGTCTTCATGAACATGTAAAACAATACACAGTCTTCATGAATATGTAAAACAACAACACACAGTCTTCATGAATAAGTAAAACAATACACAGTCTTTGTGAGTATATAAAACAAATTCTGAGTAAGCAGAATAATCATTTTGTGGTTGTACATTCATAATGGCACATTTTAAAACACACTGTAGTCTAAAGATAAGGCATGTATCTTCTCAGATAAAAGAAATATAGTTTAACTATAAAACAGAAAGGACTCATTGCCACACTCTCAGTCCTGAAGCTCTGCTGTACATTTCTATTCATACGTTTACAAAGGCCCTTGAAACACTGAAAGGAGGATATCAGAAATGTAAAAAAACTAAGGCAAAAGGAGAAGCCACTGTCCATTAATATAATTAACTATTATTATTATAATCAGGTCATTAATTATAATTAATCAATATTAAAGACTTCCCTGCAGCTCCAAATATGAAGTCACAAACATGACATTCAAGCACACTGCATTCATGTGCATCTGAAGTAAGTACGTTTGCTGCTACAAAACTCATGAGAAGTCCTCTCGAGCGTTGAGTGAGACGAGGGGAGTCCTCAGTGAGCGACTGTGGAGTTCTCGGGGGTCTGACTCATCACGTAGGGTTCAGGTTTCCTCCTCGAGAGCCAAACCCTGCAGCTGCTCCTGTACCACGTCCAGCGGTGCGTCTGGCGTCACGTCTGGCCTCACGTCTTCCCCGGACCCCGTAGGTGTATCGGACTCCTCACGCCCGTTTGGCAGGATCTCTGTGCTCTCGTAGCAGCCGGAGTCACGCGGTACATCAGCCTTCTCCTCGCCCCCCACATTCTCCTCCTCAGACTCAGCTGCAGAAGACAGAAAAGGTCACTGACGCTGATCAGGTCTAGCAAGGTCACTGATCAGGTCTAGCAAGGTCACTGATCAGTCTAGCAAACAGACAGCAAACTGCAGGCGTTTAAAGAATGGATCAGGTTCTGCTTTAAAGATCCGCAGGAATGGGCCCATGGACTAAAGTACATTTCCTCCGAGCTGGAGTGTCAGCAGTACAGTAGTAACACAAAGTAATAATATTAAACACCACATTTTGGAGGTGAAAACACATGCCATGGAGGTAAACTGTTCAGGCCTGTGTTTGGCTCTCAGTATGGACTTTCATGGTACTGTTCCAAGAGTTAAAATGACTCCAGCTTCAGAAATGCAGCTGCGCTATCGTCTACAGGCTAACGGACAGGTGGTAATATACAGACAGAGAAGAGCAGCTCATACAGTCGTGCAGGAGTTCAACAGCTGTCAGTATCTTGGTGCGCTGCTCGGGATCAGTGATGTGCAGTTCGTTCAGGTGGGATTCCTTCAGGGCTCCAAAGTCCTCCAAACTCTGGAAACCATGCATGGAGAGAAGAGGACCCAAGTCCTGCACACACAAACAAATTGATCCTGCTGTCATTTACGAAACAGCAGCCTGTCCGTTTGTGACCTGTATCTGTAAACAAAGCTCACACAGCCGTTTGTTCTCACTCAAGACTTTAGGTCTTGAGTCTGTGAGTTGGTGTGAGCCCATTTGACAGCATGCTCACACTACGTTGAAGCTTACAGTGAGGCCGATCCTCTCCAGAACCTCGTCCAGGGTTTTGGGTTTGGGTCGGTTTCGACGGCCCTGGCTTTGACACCTCTTCCTTTTGGGGGGTGTGTCCTCGTCAGGCAGCACGGTGACATAGATGAACTTGAAGGATCCAACTTTGTTGTTGAGTTTACCGGACCATGTACCAACAGGTGGCTTCTCAATGATCTGGATCATGTCGCCTTTCTGTGGAGCAGACGCACGTTGGTACTCGATTGTGAATCATCTCACTGTCTACAGCGCTACTAAATAATAAAGACTCAATAGCACAGTAGTCAGTGCTTCAGAACGTTCTTGTTCGGTTCTTTGGGAGAGACACTTAAGCGGTACTCACCTGGAGTTTGAGGCAGTCGACGTCGTACGGGCTGGGGGTGAAGTCGGTGTGGACGAGCGCCCTGCCACAGAAGGGCCCGGTGTAGGGACAGTCCATGCTGTACCTCTGACTGAACCCACTGTCCAGGCTCCGTCTGTCTCCGCCTGCGCACACACACAAGACAGTCTGTCTCTACGTCCCAGCCCTTAAAGCAATGCCTCACTGTGGTTAACAGTTCAGGCAAGCAGACGGGAGACATTATCACAGAGCCAAGTGTCTTTCCTGTGTTTCAGCTCGGAGGGCTTACATCCAGAGAGCTGGCGGGTCACGGGGGAGTGTACGGTGTCCTCTGAGCTGTTGGAGCACACACTCATCCTGTTCCCCGCACCCAGATCCGGGGTCCAGTCAGCAGGAGACAGGGGGGACAAAGACCCGTCTTCCCCACTTTCAGCCTGCAAAACAAAGCAACTTTTCTAACAGAGGCAAAAATATTCAACAATGTCCGAAACGTTCATTATTGTCGTTGTAATGGTTGCGTGACATTTCCTGTGCTCATCCAGAAGAGGGAGACAAAATCAATGTGTTACACTGGACTGGGACTCTAATGCGTCTCTCTGAACATTATTATAATGCTTTTGCAGTGAACAAACCGACTGACCGAATGTTTTGCGTGTTTCGTGAACTCACCCCCTCCTCTGCCAGAGCTTTCTGGACCATCTTGGACGTCTTGCGAGTCATGGTACGACTGATTACGTTCCGCCATTTCTTTCCGAGCTTCCCGCTCTGTTTCCCGGAATCTTCCTGCACTGCCCCCTCTGGCAGCTAGTGGAAGTACAGCAACACTTTACTAGACTCGATCTGTGTTTAGATTAAGGTGCAACAACTTTGTCCTGTCTATGTTTATCAGGATCATGTCCTCCATGTTAACAAGAATCCAGTTTTCTGTAGAATTCCTCCGATCAACCGTTGGGTAGGTGCGGTACTGAAGCTCTCTGGACTCGTGGAGGAAATCCATCATGTCCTTTAATCATGTCACTATGTCATGTGTAATGATGTCATAACAAGTCATCCTGCCATTACACAACAAACGAGTCAGTTTTGTGTTTCCGCCCATCCACCATGTGCTTGTCTCCTCCCTGTTTTCTCTTTCTGCTCAGACCTTAAAAGTGTTTCAACCATTGAGCAACAGCAAGAAGTCAAACAGAACTCCTAGCCGTGTGTGTGTGTGTGTGTGTGTGTGTGTGTGTGTGTGTGTGTGTGTGAGTGTGTGTGTGCGCACACACTCCTCCACTCTGCAGTGTGTGCGGCCATGAGCTACAACCGTCACTTGTCACCAAGGAAACAGTGGACCATCAGCTGCTGCTGTTGCTACAGAGACATCAGGTTTCCTCCGTCATCTGAGGAATGACCCTCCTGAGCTTCCATTACTGCTGCTACCCACAAGTGAGCATTCCATGCTAGTTTGTTCAGTACACTTAATCCTAGTTTCTTTCTTTCTTGTCTATCTCTCTTGTCTATCTGTCTATTCTTGTCTATCCATCCATCCATCCATCTGCTTACTTATTTATGTACATCCTGTTATATTTGTGAATTACCATAAGACTGAACAGGCTCTATGCTTGGCTAACTCGTGTGAGGATGGTATCCTCTTGAGGTGTTTTTAAATTTGACCGTGTGGCTTTGCTCTGAATTTCATACCAATCGTTTTTCTGTTTCAGAATCCTAAGCATGCAATATTTCATGACAGAGACGTTTTATGACAGAGAGGATATTCTAGCATATTCTCTTTCCCTTTCATTTAATTTTAGTTCACGTCACATAACTTTTATGTAAAATGTAAATGAGAAATCAGAACACTGGTAATAAGTAGATGTAATTAGTGTTCTGAAAGAGAGTTTCGAAGTGAAAAATCTCACCACATCATCCAGGATGGAGTCAGGGTTCACTACAGGTGAAGATGGTTTGGACTTCATGAAATCTTTAAAACTGCTGGATCTCTGCAGTGTCAGCTGTGAACACACACACACACACACACACACACACACACACACACACACACACACACACACACACACACACACACAC